>NC_137824.1:10205461-10484885 GCF_963921795.1 Nannobrachium achirus | reverse complement strand
GAGAATCCATTGAAAAATATCTTTTTATCAATTGTTTGGGGTTTTCAACCATATACTGACCTATCTACTATTTAATTAATTGCAAACCGAGCCCAACTCGTTTGCGATGTTTTTTTGAAAACCTTATACCCATACCTAACACCATGCCAAAATTCAAAAAACGAATGCATATTTCTTTATGAATTTTTACACATTAAAACCCAATATTATCTGCATTTTAATCTCCAGGCAGCCATCGTGGACACCATCTTGAAAATGACTTATTGTTTTCCTAAATTTTTACCATGTTGTGTATCTCAATACTAACAGAATCCATTGAACAATCTCTTTTATCAATTATTTGGGGTTCAAACCATACTGACGTATGTAGTATTTGATTCATTGCAAACAGGCCACTAGGGGGCAAGCCCAACTTGTTTGCTATGTTTTTTTTTTAAACCATACCTAACACTCATACCAAAAAAACAAAAACTCTTCACCAAGTGTGCCTGAACTTTACCAATCCTTCCCCAGCTATTTCTCCGAATGTCCCGATTTCTCCTACTCCTCTCCTCTCCTCTCAGCTATTTCTCCACTGTGCAATAACTGGATGGGGGACAGTGGTGTTGTTGGGGGCGGAGGATTAATTGGCACAACTAAATTGAGTGGGGGGGAAAAGGGGGAAGAATATGTTTTACTTATTGTTTAAAATACAAAATAAAAAAACAACAAAAGCAAAAAGAAAACCGTATCATCAGTTTCCTATCAGCCCATACTGCAGGTGTTGAGGCCCGCGGAGTGATTGCATTACCACGGTAGTAGATTGCATCACGGAGGAGGCACCCTCGCAATGCGGAGGCCCTTTACCACGGCGTCAATTGGGTATGGCAGGGCGTATGCAGCTGCCATACCCTGGGTAGAGGGGGGAAAATAAAAGTTACTTTTAAATATAAATCCATGACTGTCTCTTTTAGGGATGTGAATCTCGACCACTGAGGCGATACGATACGGACCTCGATACACTGCCAGCGATACGATATAATTGCGATACATTGAAATCCTGCCGATACGATACATCGCGATCCACCCCTGTTCCCGATATGATGCGATACGATTCACGATTCACCACGATTCAAGCCCAAATCCCAAAATGTACAAAACATAGCGACTAAAAATGTATGAAATTTAAATTCAAGGCAATTTATTGTTTCACTGTAGTACTAGGCTCTGTCTAACAACCCAACATAGGCCTATAGTATTCTGGGAGAACACAAAGCTGCTGGCTATTGTAGAATTGTTTGATAACTAATCATATAGAAGGCCTATGTCATTATTAGTAGGCCTATATGTCTTCAACTGGGGGTCAGGGACCCCAATCCAGGGTTATTACAGGGGGCCTGCCAAATATTTGTGTGATACAGTAGGCTATAATGCCTAGCCTACAGCGAGGGTCCCTGCTTGATCTCTGTCTGAGCTAAGGGGTCCTTGACCTGAAAAACAATAAAGTCCCTCCCTGGTTTGTATTATTATATTATATTATATTATATTATATTATATTATATTATATTTAATCCAGGATTATGCAATTTTTATAGCCAAAATGTTTTAAAACAGACCTACAAGCTCACAGCGCGTCGCATCCACGACGCATTGTGAGCTTGTAGGTCTGCTATTTTAGGTGCGACACCCTTGTACTGCGATGTATAAATTAGGCTTCTACCACTTTTTCGAGTCACGTGTTCAAATACTGGATTCTGATTGGCTAAATTCCGGAGGTTATGAGAGGACAACTGCCGCAAAGTTGTGTGTCCGAGATCAATGCGCCTCAGTGTACATCCGGGGACTTCCCCCAACCAACAAATGAAGGTCGCAGCGGTCCTATGTTTACTAACGTGCGTACTATCGTCGCCGATTTATTTGGATCCAATGCAATCCGCCAACTTTAAAGCCCCTTTTCTCTGAACCTATGCCTTTCTGGAAGCGAACAGCCTCTATTTACGGCCGGAACGGTGCTTTTAACTGACGTTAGCTTAGCTGTAAGCTAGACGCATGGATTACTATGGAGTTGGCGCCATCTGTTGGTGAGTAGAAGATGTTGTTTGTGGAACTATCTGCTGTCTCGCGGAAGTTTTATAGGCAATAATGATTGTAACTTAAGATCCTTGCAAGTTACAACTATGTGTTTTCTTTCATGTATACGGGAAAAAGTGGTAGAAAAGCTATTTACCACTCGGGGTCGGACATTATGCTCTCATAATGTCCTGAGTGCGGGTGTTATCGGACTCGGCTGCGCCTCGTCCGATAACACCCTCACTGCGGACATTATGAGAGCATAATGTCCTCTCACTCGGGGTAAATTGCTTACTTCTTTCCCAGAGCAGAACCAACAGCAGAGAAAGTGAGAGAGTTGCTTGCATCAACAGGAAAGTTGTATAACAGTGACAAATACTTTGTTTTAAACGCAAGCAGTAGTCCTACAACACCCAGCAACATTGTTGTGTGTGTGCAGTTAATATAGCGCAGAAGATGATCTCAATCAATTGTCCGTCGGAGATTCGCTAAGAAACGGCTGTTGATTACATATCACTCGATCAGCCTGTGCTACTCTGTGACAACAATCAGCGCAGCTGACTTGGATGTTATAAAGCTAAGTACTGTACTACTAATCTTGCATCTTTTTAACCCGTGGGGCTGCTAGTTCGTCCGTGTTGATTCACTCGCATTTCGCTGCACTGTCTGTCTCCCTGGTTGCCTGCATGCAGAGTGCAGATGCTGTCCGTCTGTCCGAGTCGCAGCTCGCGTTAAAGACTGGCTTTTGGGGAGGGGGTTGAACGGCTGATGATGGTGCATTCATGGCGCCTCGGAAACACAGGATAGAATGAAATACTATATGGAAGAACCGATACAATCGCGGAATTTACCGATCCAGACACTCACGGTACGATCCATCACGATTTCGGCCGTCTATTGTACCGGTACACACTGAATGAACCGATTCAACCGTATCGCGGACGTTTGTATCGCGATTACGATCCGTACCGGTATATCTTCGCATCCCTAGTCTCTTTCTCTATCTGTGCTGGTTATTATTATGTTGTTAAATTACAGTAAAATAACTACAAATGCAAAATTTAACAAAATGGTCACTTTAACATGGTATTATAATTATATTCTCCACATTATATTACATATTCTCCCCATCTTGACAGAATGGTATATTCGCAGGTTCCGCAGGTCAGCTGCACAGGAGCAATGCATTATTGTTAATTGTGGAACATTTACAAACATGCTAAGTGTAGCTGCACTTGAACAACCGGCTGCCATATCCAGCCCAAGAAACCGTAGAAACCTGTATAAAAAACTGTCAAAACTATTTTTTTTTTCTTTTTTAGACATTGTGAAAATAGCCGATCTCCATGCTCACAACGCCTCGCAGCGCGAGGCGTTGTGAGCATGTAGATCTGCTATTTTCACAATAGAACCGAGTCATACAAAATGTAATGCCTCTTTTCCATGAGGACTCCCATCTTTGCCATACCCTAGCTTTTGCTGAACTGACGCCACTGGGAGCGCCCTCGCAATGCGGAGGCCCTTAACAGCGTCTTTATGTGCTTCATACAACCTCCTCCATGTATGGATGTGTGTATTTATTCCACATTAGCAGCAGGGCTTACAGCAACCAGTCATCTATGTATGCACAGTATAGATGTATTTATTCCACTTTAGAACCAGAGCGGTAGTCATGGCTCCAAGTACGCAATTCATCTACATGTTAATGACCGCAGTTCCTCCGCATGCCTAAGTGAGCGTGTGCGGGGTGTGTGTGTGTGTGTGTGTGTGTGTGTGTGTGTGTGTGTGTGTGTGTGTGTGTGTGTGTGTTCATGCTATTTAAATACACGAGGACTGAAGAAATGAAGACTTTTCAAGAGGGGATTGGAGGGTTACAGCGACTGTAGACTGTATGTGTTCAGTGCTGGGGGTTGGAATTATAAAGAGAGAATATGGTTATAGGGCTTGGGGTTAAATGAATGCATTTCAATAAAACACGCGTGTGCAATGCTTGTGCGTGTGTGTGTGTGTGTGTGTGTGTGTGTGCGTGCGTATAATGAGTGCATGTGTGCTTGCGTGCCTGTGTGTGTGCGCGTGTTGTTTCATGCACGTGGGTGTGTGCTTGGTTATATATGAGTATGATAATCAGTTAATTATCATGCAGATGCGAGTCAAAGAGAATGTAATCGCCGACGTCGTGTGTGTGTGTGTGTGTGTGTGTGTGTGTGTGTGTGTGTGTGTGTGTGTGTGTGTGTGTGTGTGTGTGTGTGTGTGTGTGTGTGTGTGTGTGTGGTTGTGAACTTTTTTCTCTCTCTATTACTAGTCATGCAGAAATACAGTAGTCATACAGTATACTCCACTGTGTATTTCCTCAGACTGTGGTTGAGTTCAGAATAACTTCACTGCTTAAAGGGATAATTCACCCAAAAATAACCTTTTCCCCCTATCCATTACAATGGAAACATTTTGTCGCAAGCCAATAATTGAATTGTTAGGTTAGGAATGCAAAAAAAAAAAGAAAAAAAAATGCAAAAAAAAAAAAAAAAAAAAAGAAACATGAACATGATGGTAAATGGTGCATTCAGCCATTCACACACACATTCATTACATTCACCCATTCACACACACATTCATACACCGATGGCAGAGGAAGCCATGCAAGGCACCAACCTGCTCACCGGGAGCAACTATAGGTGTTCAGAGTCTTGCTCAAGGACTCTTCAACACTAACTCTGGGGGAGCCTGGGATCGAACTGGGAACCCTTCTGTAACCCGCTGTGTTCTAAGGATGGTTTCAACGCCTCGCGGTGCGAGGCGTTGTGTGCTTGTAGATCGGCTGTTTTCACTAGTTTAAGTCATTTTTAAAATGATAAATACAATACCGGCTTTCAAGCAGTTTCAAGGGGCACACTTGACCCTTCTCAGGGGCACACCAAAGGTCCCCAGGCACAGTGGTTGAGAAACACTGACCCATGGAGACACAAAGAGTCTCCTCAAACAATTGGCTTATAATGAGAGAGAGAGAGAGAGAGAGAGAGAGAGAGAGAGAGAGAGAGAGAGAGAGAGAGAGAGAGAGAGAGAGAGAGAGAGGGTGAGGCCAGTCTGTCCATCACACATAATACAAAGTAATCCTAATGAGATGATGACTCTAAAGTGCTGCAATTAGCTTCTTATTTTCTTCTAATTAAGCGGTTTACATGCCCACATTGTGCCCACATTGTGCCCACAGTGGGCAGCATGTTGCCAAGCCTGCTCGTGTCAACATGCAGCTGTGTCTTTAATCCATTAAAACTGGGAATTATTTTATGCTTTAGCTATTGAAAAATAGCAGATATACAAGCTCACAGCGTGGCACAGAGTGCCACGCTGTGAGCTTGTAGATCTGCTATTTTTGAAAAAACGTAAAGTCTTTTGCTATGAATATATCTTTGAACATTTGTAACTGAAATATTTGCTTCCGGCGTGTCCCTGGAACATAATATTTTTAGATGGGGGCCCGTGGCCAAATACACATAATTCTTACACGAATGTTCAAATCTTTTCAAAAATATTAGATCTACAAGCTCGCATAGATCCGCTATGTTTTAATAGCATAAAATAATGCGTAATAATGCGCTCCGGTCTTGATGGGTTAATCCCTTACAGAAGAGGAGATGAGGCATGGATAATGACATCAGTGAGCATGGGGGAAACAAAGGCATTATGGAGATTTGCAAGACCGACGAAATGTTCAAAATGAAAGACGGCCGTTAACAACAGTTTACAATTCAGGCATTTAGCAGACGCTCATATTTTAGTTTTTCATGAAATAAATAATCAACGTCCGGCTTCATCATACAAGAGTGAGAAAAGGGTCGTGAACGCTCTACAAAGTCACAACACGTGACTAGACCCCCCCCTACCCCCTGTCAGGGGCGTCACAAGGGGGCGAAAGTGGGACTGAGTTACAAGGGCCCAAGGTGGAGGGGCCTTAATTATTTTATACTTTAGCTATTGAAAAATAGCATCTACAAGCTCACAGATCTGCTATGTGTGAACATCTTTGAATAGTATGCGAACATTTGTAACTCAAATGTTGCTTCTGGGGGGTCCCCCTGGAGGTCCCTTTGAGCACCACTGACATAGAAACATAGGTTTTTCAAAAAACCTTAGAAGGATTTGAAATATTCAAAGACTTTTCATTCAGAGAATTTCCACAATTACATTTTTTTTTTTTTTTTTTTTTTTTTTTTTTTAAAGCACAAAAACATGCGTTCCCAGTCTAACTGGGTTAAACCCCCTCCCCATATGAAGAACATTCATGGGGGGCCCGCATTGAATCCTTGTACCCAGGGCCCAGAATTTGGTGCGACACCCCTGCCCCCCTCTGTTGACGATACTTATTGTATGAAAGTGTCCTAGGAAGTCCTCTCTTTTTTATTTTTTTCACATGATGTGAATTATGGCCAGCATTTAAAATGATCTGTTGCCCCATGTCTCGCAATGAAGGTCTGTAGTTCACAGCTCCGCCACCAGGGGGCGCAACTTGACAATCGTGTCGAAAGGATTTCACTGTTCATGAATCGCCAGGGCCGGCGGCAGCCCACAATGGCTGAGGGTGCTATGCTTTAAGTGAAGGATACCCAACTCAAATCGGCCAGTTGAAAACAAAAGGCTAAATTTGCATACCAATGGGAGTGTGTGCCAAACCGGTTGTGGCCAGCCAATGCTGATCTACTGTATTATAATGTAAATTTTGGGAATTACTGAGAGGTGGGGGTGCTCCCTGGCCAAAATGAGGGTGCAAAGCAGGCCTCAGCACCCTCGTAGAACCGGCCCTGTGAATCGCGCACGTGTGTGTGTGTGCGTGTGTGCACTGTTCACACGTCCATTATGTGCAGGTGGCTAATTAGCTGTCTCAGCGTTTATGTTGCCTGTGGTCCGTTGGCGGTTTGTCCCGTCTCCCGTTTTCTCGCTTCATCTCATTAAACCTCTGCACAATGTGTGTCTGTGTGTGTGCGCGTGCACGCGCGCGTGTGTGTGTGTGTGTGTGTGTGTGTGTGCGTGCATGCGTGCGTGTATAACGCTAATGCCAGTGCTAAGCTCCCCGGATCACTTATAGAACAAAGATGTTAGTTTTTATCTTTGTGTGCACACATGTCCGCGCGTGCGTGTGTGTACGTGCGCGTGTGTGCGTGCGCGTGTGTGTGTGACTACTATAGTCAGACTGCCCATAAAGGATAGCACTGCAGGCTGTAAAACAAAACACTGGTTTACAATGAAAGAGGTTTCAACACAATCATACGGTGTATTATGAGCACGCACGCACACACGCACGCACGCAGGCACGCACGTGTGCATATAGTAAACAAAGCCACACACGTCTGGCTGATAACAGCTGTGGACTTTATTAAGCTGGTATAGACTACATCATAGTGGGGGGGGGGGGGGGGGGGGGTCTCCAGATGATTAACTTGATTTGCAACATTGTTTTCTCACTCAACAGTAAACAAACCAACATCGCAGTGAGGTGTCGGAAGTAAACATTCCATTCATTTTCACCATAGGGTTTTTCATTATCAGCCACAAAGTCGTAGCAATTCATTGTACACTTACCACTAGGCTGGTGGTTGTAAAATGGTTCTATATGCTCCTGTAGAACCCCCGAGTATGTATGCAATCACCAATCACTCTAGTTTTAGTAAAAACACGTTTTAATCAAGATCGCACGGAGAAGAACTGCATTACCCATACTGCTAAAAATGTACATCCGGTGAAATCGACGTCTGTGATTGGTCTAGCTTCTTCTTCTTCTTTCATGTATCTTGCGGTTACCACGGAAGTTGCTTACTGCCACCTGTCTTCCCGGCGGATTATTGCACTTCAGCAGAAATCCGTGAGCGAGTGTCTTTCTTTTACAAATGATGCACTATGTTAAAGATGATGATAAGAGGCAGAGCATCCACAGAGATGAACATCACTACATGTCAGGCCAGTGTCATTCGCAATGCATTCTGGGAGTGTACTTTCCGCAATTTTTTAAATAATGATGTACACAGTCTTGTACCCTGCCCTTTTTTCAGCTTTCTAATTAATCGTTAAAAAAATTGAATATTGTCATGATTCCTCACCAGCCGAGGTGGCTTTGTCCGAGGCTTAAAAACCTGAAAATGAAAAAAAAAAAAAATCAATGACAGCCGCGCTGGGACACAAATATGCGAAGCATATGCCCCAGAGCTGAAGAAGCGTCTACCTTTCTATGTCTATGCTCCTGGTCACTAAAGTACAAGTGTGCAAGATACTCTTAACACTCGGGTGACTGAAAGAAAAAATCACTTCCACTCTGACTGCATTTAGCAGTCAAATTGACAGGTAAATTCTCTCCCTTTTGGCCAAGGAGAGCAACACCTCCTCCCCCGCTGCCAGCGGGGGTTCTATTGTCTTCCAAATGTGAATTAGCATTTCAATTGACCTCTCAAATGGGGAGCGCAAAAGGTGAGAAATTCTCTGCTTGCTTCCGGGAGGGGGAGGATATGGGTGAGACCTGTCTTTATGACCGATAACTAACAGTCAGAGTGGTATAACGGTATATTATTTCATACTTAGGAAACATTTCAGAAGGGGAAAAAAAATGAGTATTGAGTATTTAGGAAAAGTCATGGAAGGGGACATTTCTGAGACCTTCACGGGGAGAGTTATTGCACTTTGCGATCTCAAAATCGGCCAAAATGACCTGTTAGTCACCCGTATGTTAAGACCTTTTCGATTCCACATCGTTAAATTTGTGAAATATTCCGTAAGAAAGAGGCAAAAACTGTGACGTGTTGTGGACGTCAACCCATGAGTCGTCTCATAACAAAGAGTACAATTGTAGGAAGTCACATAAAAGGGTCAAAGCCTTTGATCCCTGTGACAGGTGGAGATGGTTTGGACTGAGGGTGCAGAGGAGGATGAGCAGGGGTATCTTGGGGATTGAGATACTGAAGATGAGGCTGCCAGGTAAGAGGAGAAGATCAAAGCCAAAGAGCAGGTTCATGGAAGCGATGGGAGACCACGTGCACGTGGCTGATGGACTGACTGAAGGAAGACACCGAAAACTGAACTGAAAAGTCAAAAGTGCAAAAAGTGGAACTCAGGTCGAGTTTGTTTTACTAAGTGCAGAGGGAGGTTAAGTGGTTAAGAATGCCATTTTAATCCCAGCATCTAAATTATGACCAGCCTCTAAATTAAAGTGCATGTCAGCCTGCCCCCAAAGCAGCTATAATTCATAGACAGACTGCGAGAGGGAGAGCGAGAGAACGAGAGAGCGAGAGAGAGAGAGAGAGAGAGAGAGAGAGAGAGAGACCTAAGAGACCTGAGGCCTTCTTATTAAGTTGTTCTCAAGATATATATATACCAGTAAGACTCCCTATAATCGAGAGATAAGCGACCGTCAGGTCGCATGAATACACAAATTGGCTTGTAAGTCCGCTGTGCATGATTTTTAGGCAACATCTGTAGGAGCAGTGTCCATTAATGTTGTCTGCAAAAAGTAACCTCATGGTGGCGCTAGAAGAGGGGCATGTGAGAAATCAGGGGCGGAGGTTGTGGTTTGGCAGCCAAGGAGTGTGTGTGTGCAAAGTTTGGCATGGATAGGGGCAGCGTTGCCGGAGATGAGAGTAGGGCCAAAATTGTGACGTGACGGACAGACGGAGGGACTGACGGAGGGACAGACGGTCGAGGTTTTCATAGTGGTGCGTTTGGAATTGCTGGTAGGTTTGCAGAGGTGCGCTCGTTTTTTCGGCGCGAGGCTGAGCAAGCGGTGGCTTTGATCCCTACCTGGCTTTGATGTGCCCACCTGACAACAAACAAAGCAGACAGGGAATGCTGCTTGTCTGCTTCCATAATCTTATCATATGTTGTGATTATTTAATTCATGCGCGGGGAAAAAAACATTCTGCGTTGTCGCAGCTTGATCCCGCTCCCCTGCGGCTGCCAGCGGGGAAACCGGGCGCTTTCAATTGTGACAGGTTCTCAAACATACCGTAACATAATGATATACTATATGACGGGCTGTGAGCTTGCATCTGCTGTTTTGACAACACCATCAATCACCATCAACACCATCAATGCCAAGGTTTCATTTACATGACTGCATGTGAGCACGACATCGCCCTGTGATAAGACACCAGCTTATGGTCGCTGTCGGAAGCAACAAACTCATATCTCCATCTGCTACTTTTGATCTTTGCTATAGCCTATTAGTCCAGTAATTTTAGGCCAAAATTAGGCTAAACCTAAAACAAATTGCAATAGTAGCAAACTCAACTGATTTTGTATCCTCAATATGTCCTTAGTGAGGGAAAAAATGTCCCAAGGAATCCCATCAGGGGAAAGTTTTGAAAACGACCTACCTACCTTCACTTACTACACTATAAAGGAAAAAATGACTCCCAAGTGGTAAGTGGGATGTGAGGGGTCAAACTAGGGGTTTTTAATTATTCTGAATCTATTGCAAGCATTTGTTTTGCACGAAAAACATTCCTTGGGCAAGAAATGGCCCCTCAAAACGATGGTTTAGTGATTTTCACAGTCTTTTGGGGTCCGTTTTTAGCCCAAGGAATGTTTTTCATGCAAAACAAATGCTTGCAATGGATTCAGAATAATTAAAAACCCCTAGTTTGACCCCTCACATCCCACTTAAAGGAGATTTTTTGGGAGTCATTTTTTCCTTTATAGTGTAGTAAGTGAAGGTAGGTAGGTCGTTTTCAAAACTTTCCCCTGATGGGATTCCTTCATGGGACTTTTTTTCCCTCACTAAGGACATAATGAGGATACAGAATCAGTTGAGTTTGCTACTATTGCAATTTGTTTTAGGTTTTTTCATATAACGACTGGACTATATTGGACAGGTATTTTGCTATTGTTATAATTAGTGGTGTAAAGTAACTAAGTACATTTACTCAAGTGCTGTAATTAAGGTGAGAAACTACAGGTGAATAGGGGGAAAAAACTAATAGCTACCACAATGAAACTTTTCCAGTTGATTACTTACATCAAGACTAAGACTTTTTGAATTACAAATGTTCTGAATTATATGTTTAGATATGGAAATTAGGCCTTTAAAGATGAAACACACCCCCATCCTATACAAACCAATTGTAACGTCAAACTCCATTTTAATCATGTTAGAGTCATCAACACCTGTCCTCGGTTCTGGTGACTCATATTGCCCTCCTAATATGTGAGGGGGCCATGTTTCTTTGATTCATCTTTTAATTATGTTTTATTGTCTATATATATATATATATATATATATATATTTCATGAAAAATTAAGAAAACAAATGCTGTTAACTCGGCACCTTCACATATGAAATGAACATCTAACAGTATGTGTATTTTGAACGTTTATTTTGCATTGGTTTGAAAGAAGACATGTCTCCCCTTAAGTACAATTTGGACTATTTCCAATTACCAATACTTTTACTACTACTCCACTACATCTGGGATCCAAATATTGTGCTTTTAACAAGATTACATTTATTTGAAAAATGTAGCTACTAGTTACTTTGCAGGTATAAATTATAAACCACTTTAGCCTTATGTTATACCTTGGCTATTTGAAAATAGCCAATCTACAAGCTCTCAAGTGAGCTTGTAGATCTGCTATTTTCAAACATGTTGTACTTTTACTTTTAATACTTTAAGTACATTTTGATGTCAATACTTTTGCACTTCTACTCAAGTACATTTTGAATTCTGGACATCTACTTGTAACAGAGTATTTCTACAATGCAGTATTGAAACTTTTACTTAAGTAGAAAATGTGAGTATTGTTTTCCACCACTGGTTCTAATCTAAACCACTTGTTCAGCCATGAATTCAAACGGCAGATGGACTGGTCTCATCCTGGCGACGAGGAGATGGCATTCTGTCAATCAACATTATTCAACATGTATGCTCGTTATACACGGTGGATTGTTTCTCCAACAGTAAATCTCCAAGGACATTATAAACATTCAGTAAACATGCTACACTGTGTAGATCCATGTTTGTCCCTCTCTTCATCCGCTGTGACCCATGAATGTTTTTTTTTTATTTAAGTGTCTGATCTGTGTCTGTGTTGTTGTTCTGTATCCTATGATTTCCATCAGCTACGTCTCTCTCTCTCTCTCTCTCTCTCTCTTACTCTCTCAAAAAAAAAGAAAAATAAAACAAACAGAAAACAAAACAAAAAAAACAGACGGTGACTGACAGTCCTTATGGATTCACTTCTGGCACAGCAGCCCCTGTGTGTGTGCGTGTGTATGCATATGAGCATGTGCATGTGCATGTAGCCGAGTGCATTGTGTGTGTGCATGTGCATGATAGGCATGTGCGTATGTGTGCGTGTAGGCATGAGCGTGTGCTTGCTCGAGTGTGAATGTTTGCGTCTGCGAAAGACAAACGCGTCTCTGTGGGGACATGCATGCGTGTGTCTGTTTACGTGTGTGCGTGCGCGCATGCATGTGTGTTTGTGTGTGTAAAGCATGCGGGAGCACAATAAGGTTAATTTGCCTTGGCTGAGTGTGCGTGAATCCTCCGGAGAGATGTTTGTGCGTCTCTGGCTTCGTTCACTCCTTCATTCATTCATTCTCCATCTCCTCCCTGTCCTCAACTCAATGACAACAACCAGTCCCCAGCCGCAGGATTAAACCAACAGCACCGGGGAAGCAGTCGTGTCATGTTCCATGTTCTATACCATAGGTCGCCGTTAACTATGAAAACCGCCACATTTTGTCAGTAACGCCAGAGGGTAACGCCTCAACGTCTCAATGTCTATAGCCTCAATGTCTGTAGCTGGCCTATGACATCACATTCTTGTGCCACACATTGTGACATCACATTACGTCCTAGTCCCTTGTATGCCCATGCCCATACATGGAGATCCCTGATGTCATCAATATTAAGCCCATAGCTTGGAATGCCAATATATGCACATATTGTGTTGAGTCAGATAACATAAGACATCTATGATGTGAGACGTCAGTCATATCCATATTTGGGAAAATATTTTGTCCACATTTTGTTAACTTAAACAACCAGCCACAACTCAAATCACACTTGCAAATGAATTCCGTCTGTGAAAATTCTGTCCTGCGCGACCTTGCCCTTTTGGGCCCTTAGGCGTCTTACTGGTTTATATACAGTAAGTTTCATGTTCTACGTTCTATGAATTGAATAATGAATACAAAGAACCCCGATGGAAACAAGCCGTAGTTCTTTCTTGGGTTTAAAATCCTCCTACAGCAGACCGTTGTATTGAACTGTACTTTGCTGTGCTTTTTGAGTGGTGTCGTATGAGCAGCAAAAGCCGCAATACCGCTGGGTGACCAATTGTGGCGCTGTAGTTCACCCCCAAATTGATTGATTCTGGATGGGGACCCAAATGCATTTGGGTCTGCGTCCGGAATCCGGAATCTGGAATCAATGGGGGTAAATGAACTATAATCAAATTTCTGTCTTAGGAATGCGACAAATACAAAACAATATTTTTGAACTCAAGTGAGTGGCGTGAGTAATCAATATTTTGGGGAGTGAACTACTCACCGCTCGTCAAAGGCACTGCTCACTTGTGATTTTTTGCAAGCCGCTAATAAAGTATTCAATCAATCTATTTGAGGTCTGTATAGCAACAAAAGTTTAGAACAGTGGTTCTCAAACAAAAAGATCAGATAGCCTATATACAATGCTTGCAGCGTGTCGCGAACATTTTTGAGAAATCGTAAAAGTGTTTTTTTTTTAACAATTCACCTCTTTTCAATTTGGGGGGTTGAAACGCTGTAAAAGAACAGATCTGGCAGGCATTCGCAGGAGCGAATCCTCCGGGTTTTAACGGGTTAAACCTGTCCTAATTAACTCGGCTGGCTTTGACGAGAAGCACCGAGGTAAACACACCAGGAGCTGCTCCGGAAACGCCTGACACTCGCTAGACAAGATGAGACCAGACGAGGCGTCGCGGCGATGTCTCTTGTACCTTGTACTTCCACAACTGTCATTCTTCTGGAAATTGGTTTAAGAGAGAAAGAAAAGAATCAAAGCGACCCAACGTAATGCTGATTTAAGCTATGTGTACTATTTTGTTTATGACATGCTTTGTTAATGTGTTAATGTTCTATAGTAACTCTGAGGAACCCCTAGGGGTCCCGGACCCCCTGTTGAAGACCCCTGATATAGGGGGGCCGCCAAGTTTTTGTGTGATTGGAAACCTTTTTTCTTTCAATTAACCTTAGCATCGCTATTCGGAGGAGAACTTTAGCCTGAAATCAAGGTCAAGTTTTGAATGTTTAAGTGGTTTCAATGAAAATACACATGAATACAACATGATAGTGCTGTAAAACAAGTCTATGAAGCCAACTATGCAATCTATGTAAAGGTTTAATCAGCAAAACAATAATACTGTATACAGTGGGGGTCCCTGCTTCCTCCCTCTGTCAGTTTAGGGGTCCTTGGCTGAAAAATGTTATGCTTTGTTGATGATGAATTCGATGTATACAGGTGTGCCATTTGAGAACTTCACATGTGCTGCCATTGGCAAGTCAGTAGGTTGTCAATGCATTGTCAGACCATGAACAGAACTTTCACTTTCAACATGTTTCAGAAAAAGACAAAAAAAATCTATCTATAAGGTTGACAATGCATTGCAAAACGGCAATTTGTGAGCTTGTAGATCTGCTATGTGTTATGCTTTTTTTTTACATTGTTAAAAATATATATATATATAGAATTAGGGGTGCAACATATCGAATACCGAACCGAACCGAATGACCCTGTACCAAACAATACAATACAATACCATTCTACATCCACATCCCCCTGGAACCCCCTCAAGGACCCCTAGGGGTCCGCAGAGCCCACTTAGAGAACCACTACACTAGAGGGTGGGTACCGTATTGTTCAAAGTAAAAAAAAAAAAAAGATACATAGTTATAAAAATACATTTATAAATCAAGGACATTTCTGTTTATTTTTTGTATCGAAAAAGTGTCGAACCGAACCTTGGATTTTGTTAACAGTTGCACCCTTAACTCATACCGAGCCAAAAAATCGACTTCTATAATAAAATCGACTTTTTAACTATGGCCTTCCCTGCCAATCGACTTTTATCGACTTAAAAAAAAAAATATATATATATATATATATATATATATATATATATATATACCGGTATATATATGTCACGGTTTTTTTGCGTCTCAGAGAATTAGAGAAACGGAGCGCTTGCCGTGCCGCACAGGGCGGAACAAGCGGTCGCCACAACAACGTCCTCCAGGCGGAGCCACTCGATTGTCCACGACATTGCAAGCGGCGCGAAGGCCAGCGGACCTTGGTCCTGCTCTTCGCCCCCGAGCGCCGCAGGCGCGAGTGGCCGCGAAGAGCGTGCCAGGGCCGCGCGGCCGGCGGAGCGCCGCGCGAGTTACGAAGCCGTGGTGAATGCAATCGTTATATTTATGCCCAGGCCGTAAGGCCTGGGCAAGCCCACGATAAACGCCCTGTCCAAGTGACTACAATGGAGCTAATGGCTAAGCTAGGCTAGGCTAGGCTAGGCTAGGCTAGTAAATAAAGAAAGAGAGTCGCAAACGAGTGACGTCAGTGCCTTCACTATTGAATGGCTGCGTCGCCATCTGGTGGTGATTAGTGTGTGGTGAACTACAAAACGAGCGCTCTTACCAAGGTCTCCCTGAGTTACCCAGTTACCCTGTAACATATATATATATATATATATATATATATATATTTTTTTTTTTTTTTTTTTTTTTTTCAAAAAGATTTTTTGGACCTCCAACAATTTACTAGGCATGATCGCGATCGCGAAATTGCATGTTTAACCCCCATACCAACCCCATCTTTCAAACATGGCAGCCATGTTTGTTTACATTTGAAGAAAACATAAGGGCTGCTATCTCCTGAATGCCTGAACGGATTTCCAAGCGGATTTTTTTGTTTGAAAGCTGTGAAAAGCGTGTACATGCATAGTGCATCATCTGTGCTCGAATTCGTACACCAGCGTGCACACTACGGCACCGAAGATACATAATATATAATGGAGATACGAGGTTTCTGCTTGACAGCAACGATCTGCAATTCTCTCTCTCTCTCTCTCTCTCTCTCTCTCTCTCTCTCTCTCTCTCTCTCTCCCCCCCTTTCAGGCAGTGATGTGTTTTCCCCCGTGAGTGATCTGATCACAGATTCAGCTTTCACAGATGTTTCCTTAAAGGAACCTGCACTGCCAGTCAACCGTGCACACTTCTGCCTGCGTGCGTGCGTCCCTGCGTGTGTGCATGGGTGCATGCGTGCGTGCGTGCGTGCGTGCATATAACTACAGTATGTGTGAACCTTACATTCCTGTGGATAAGGTTTCACTTGCATTACTGCGCGTCTCACTGTGATCGTTGCTTTCAGGGCAGAAACCCTTTATCTCCATCCATAGCCTACCTTGTTTGTGTTCTACAAACTACCAAGAAATAACAGTTTTTGAAATATACACCCAACACCCGACGGTCTTGTTTGTGTTGACTTAATGGTGTCACTTGCTTGAGTGGTGGAAAAAGCAATCAAATGTTTTACTTGAGTAAAAGTATAAATATTGTTACGTAGAAATACTCTGTTACAAGTAAAAGTCTGGAATTCAAAATGTACTTAAAAGTACAAAAGTATTGGTATAAAAAAGTACCAAAAGTAAGTACAGTATAGGCCTACTCAAGTACTTGGTTACTTTACACCACTGCTTGCTTGTCACTGTCCAATAGGCCTATGTCCTGCTTTGTCAGCTACGGTACATAATAGATGTAGATTTGAGGAGTATTTTCCCGTATATATAATTTCTCGTACAGACTATTTGGGTGGCACTCAGGGGGTCCTTGGGGGGAGGGAGGGAGTGCCAAGCAGGGAGGTACGGGTGCGTGTCCATATTTCTACATAACATTTGTTCTACGTCCCAGTATTTTGACCTCTATGCCTAAACCTAAACCTAACCCAAACCCTAACCCTGCCGCTGGTGAGTAGCTAACCTGCCGACGCTGGTGACCCTCTCGTAGTTGAAGTAATGACACATAGAAATAGCGAGATTTCACCGGGAGGCACTACAGGGTCCCATTTTTATAGTCTTTGGTATGAGCCGTCCAGGGATCGAACCCCAATCCCCCAGTCTCAGGGCGGACACTCTAACCACAAGGCCACTGAGCACAAAAATGGTAAATGGTAAATAGTGCATTTGTATAGCGCCTTTATCCAAGGCACTTTACATAGATTGGGTGTTCACCCATTCACACACACATTCATACACCTATGGCGGAGGAAACCATGCAAAGCACCAACCTGCTCATCAGGAGCAACTAGGGTTTCAGAGTCTTGCTCAAGGACTCTTCCACATTAACTCTGGGGGAGCCCAGATTCGAACTGGGAACCCTTCAGGAACCCTCCGTGTTGACGGTTTCCCTACCCCGCCCTGAGCCAATGCCACCCCCAAAACATATGAGAAAGTCTGGTCTAGAACGTTATTGACAAAGTGCTGCAGCATTGCAGTCAGATTTCAGGGGAAGAGTCTGAACAATGTTAAAAAACAAGTTATGAAAAGAAAAAGAAAAGTGATTTTAAAAGTCAAGTGAAAGTGGTTACATGCAAGCCTTTGCAAGGTGAAAAAACATCCACTTTCCATTCCACTGTTTTGAACAAAAAACTCCTTTTGGAAGAAACACACCGTCGGCCGTGTTTATTTCCGTCACACATATTCCACACTGGAGAGGGAAATTAAAGTAGTCCCCAAGCACACCAAAACATGGGTAATGAACGAACATGAAAACCCACACATACACTCAACACGCAAAGATAGACAAAACACGCTCGCACATCATCCGGGTGGAAACCTCACATGTCCAAAACTGTTACTTGATAAACTAAAATAAAAACAGATCTACAAGCTCAAAACGTGGCGCGAAAGAGCATGCAGATGATCACTTATTGATGCTTTTGTGGGACATGTTAAGGCCCGGACACACTGTACAATATTTAAGTGGTCGGCGATTATTTCACACTACACAAGTGTCTGTCTTTCTTGAAATCGGCTGTCATAATATCGTTGTGGTTTTCACACTATGAGATTGATCACCGACAAGGGAACACACACTGCCAGATATTTCACGAGGATGCAATCTAGACCCGAGACATACATTAGAGCCAACATTTGTTTTTATTCCAATGTCCAACAAAAATGTGAAAGGCTCTTGTGGCCGTGATATGTGCGTGCAGCGAGGCAGGACGCAAATGATTTTCGCCGAGCGCTATTATCGCGGCCAGATCTTCTCGCAGTGCCTTTGACACACAACGAGCAAAACCTCAGCGAGTAAAGTCGGACCGTGCGGCAGATCGTTGGTTTTGTCGGCGAGCGACAAAAATGGTCGGCGACAGCATAATTGGGGCAAAAAGTCGGGCAGTGGGTACGAGCCCTTAGTATGATCAAGTAGGGTCGATTAATTTACCAAGAATTCACAAAACATTAAAATAAGATTCAAGAATTCTACCCGACAGCTACGATATCATCGCTGTCAGGCAGAAACCTTGGATTTCAATATTTCATATTTGTAAGCGAACATTTTCATAAATCAATGCACATGATGTACTTTGTTGTCAGTGCCACACAATGCAAGCTCACAATGCATCTACATCTACAATGTGTCGAGCTATCAGCTTGTGTTTTGCTACTTTTGAAACGTTTCCAAAGTGAGAGTGGTTAAGTACCTGTCAAACTACTTCAAAAGACTTAGAAACGCCCACGGGCGCAACACCAGAGGAAGCTCCACTGATCGCATTCCCCCCAGATTCGTCACAAAAACAGGCATGAATTCATTCTGCTGTTTTGCCATCAAAAAGTGTGACTCCTTAAAAGAGCAGCATGCGATTTGCAACTAGACCTTAGACAATTAAGTCTTCTAGCCCTATACCTTTTGTCTGTAAATATACTAGTTTTACTGTAGTGTAGGCCTACTGATGGTTTATGTTATAGTATTTAAAATCTGTCTTGATTAATTGAATACACAAAAGTTGCAAATCTACAAGCTCGAAATGAAGCGCGAAGCAACACGTTTCAAGCTTGTAGATCTGCTTCTCCTGCTATTTTTGAATGTGAATCCTGAAAAAGAAAAAAAAACAGTTTTGGACATATGAGGTTTCCCCCCCGACTGTTACGATATTCTACAGCCGAGCCTTAATTGGTGTGTGTGTGTGTGTGTGTGTGTGTGTGTGTGTGTGTGTGTGTGTGTGTGTGTGTGTGTGTGTGTGTGTGTGTGTGTGTGAGTGCGTGCGTGCGTGCGTGCGTGCGTGCCTGTGCGAGCGAGCATGCGCGCTAATTGGTGGGGCGCCGCTCATTGTAATATCTTTGATTTTTCATGTGATTATGATGATCTTTGCGGTTTTCAGATTCCACGACGCATGCATGCAATGTGCCTTTTGAAGTGCAGTGGTGTAAAGTAACTGATAAGTACATTTACTCAAGTACTGCAATGTACAAATGTACAATTTGTGAGGTACTTCCAGTTTTCAGTACTTTTACTTCTACTCCACATCTCAGAGGCAAATATTGTGCTTTTACTATAGATATTTGAACACTAGAGTTACTAGTTACTTCATAGGTTTTGATTATTATTACAAAACACACGTTAACCAAAAGATCTTTCGTACATTTTATACATTATGTAAGAACTTCATAATGAGTACTTTACTTTTGTACTTGGGTCAGTGACGTGACGCCCCAAAAAATGTGTTTTTAAAAAAACTTTAAATTGCAGGCATAAAAGTTATTTACTTTTGTTCTACTCACTCTCAACCTTATGGAAATACATTTTGTTTTTAGATATTTTATTGGAATCAGACTTTATTCAGCAGTTTGTTGTACTTGTGCCTAAAATCGTCATATGGTGTGACATGAAAATAATTGTTCATAAAATGAAAATGGAGTACATCTTTCTTAAGTTACTCACTTTATCAAAGTCCTTTATCATAACTAACCAGTGATCCACTATAGTTTTTTGAAAATTAATTATATCTGTATATTTTTTTCATAATCGACACTCTGTGTGAGGCCCATGTTCATGATCTTACAACATATTTTAAATGTATTCTGTCAAAACTTTCTCTAAAATTACACAAATATTTGTGACTCTTCCTGATAATATTCTCTATGTAATCCATAAACATTTTTTTGGTTTAATCATTAATAAAGGTATGATTTTTCACTATTTGGAATGTCACACCAAATGATTTAGTGTCACACCGTATGATCATATCTTCATGTGTCAAAGCAAACTGTGTTTTAACCTACCTATTAGTGAGTACTGAACTTTACTGATTGATTAAACAATTACCCAGGATAACATGGCCTTAATATTTCTGAACAGGATATTATTGTAGGGCTTTAACATGGGATAAGAAAGAATTGTAGTAGTAGATGGATGATGAGGATGTGCACAGGAATGCTACGCACACCTAAGTCTTCTGCCGGCCCACGGCAGAAGGATCCTAAAGAGACAATAAGGCGCATAGCCACACTTGGAGCCAAGGCAACATTTTATTAACACCAATTAGTGGAAACAGAACTCAGCATTCAGGTAAATTGCTTTTTTCCGAAGTCTCCTGAACTTGAACACAGCATTTTGTGTTGAACAAATGTAATTAGGAATCATGACATTACACCACATCTCCACTAGCTAAAGAGTGCTGGGTTGCGCAACTCCGAAAATAGCTGATCTACAAGCTCTCGCAGCACAACGTGTTGAGAGCTTGTAGATCAGCTATTTTCGCTAGTTTTGTCTCGGGTCCTACCTTAACACTGTCCACTGTCCAGTCCAGTGAGTGAAAGTACAAAAGTATTAGATCAGACTAGATTATACATTTAGACTGTATTGTACATCAGCCAGTCGTATTTGGTGAGGGTAGCAAACCGGCTGCCTTGTTGCGGTTCTGCTATGCCACAGACAACCTCCTGCTCTTCGTAGAAAATGCAGTCTCGCCCCTTTGGCTCCTCTCTCCTTGCTGGGTCATTGTTTAGTTTCTCCCTGTACTTTCTCGTTCTCTCAGCACTTGTCATTTTCCAGCTGACAAAAGAAAATGGAATGTATAGTTTAAGACAAAGAGAAAATATTGTTTAGATTGAAACAATATGTTAAGGTTTCTGTGAAGGGGTTTCTGCTCTGTCTGATGAATTTGAAGTATCACTGAATGAAGCTAAATTACATTTTATGTAAAAATGTTTAAAACAAATGTTTAAAAGTACAAAAGAAACATGGAACTTTGTTATTTATTGTTATATCTGTAGTTAAATACAGTATAAATCATATGGTGTGACAATCAAGTCATATGGCGTGACAAGCAGACATGTCACACCATTATGATTAAGTGTCACACCATATTACGTTTTCTGCATTTAGGTTTACCTTGAGGCTACTATGTACACATTAGCATGCTAACAGCATGCTAGCTATAACAAAGCAACCTAGATCTACATGGAAATATGACCAAAACTTCAAATAACTTAAGCTTTTTTTAATGAAAAGGTGTCACACCAACAGACATCCAAAGTGGTGAGTTTGTCAAAGTTTCAACAAGATGGCATTTCATGAAAATGTTAAAATCATAACTCACCTCAGACACCTGTCTTGCAGTTGTGCTGGGAGTGCTGAATAGCCTTACAGAAGAAGGACCTCTCTAGCCAATAGGTGTCCAAATAATTGCCTGTTTAATTTGTCCAAACTAGTGTCACACCAAATGATTTTGGTTTGGGGGACAAAATGTTTTTGATCAGAAATGACTGAAAACATTATGCTTTGACTTTGAAAAGATATAGGCTCACAAATAGACATTTTTTTAGCCTAAATTCATTTTCAAATGATTTTTAGCAATTCTTTTTCTTAGTTTTATTCAAGTTCCCACTTTGAGAAACAAGGTCAGGACAGTCACACCATATGAGTTTTGCCATGTTTGGTTGAAAATTCTGAAGAAATGAGGAATGAAATGTTTTAATCTTGAGTAAGTTCACATAAAGCTTAATGTCCTGCACAATATTCAGAAGGTTTTTGACAAATATATTTTTTATTTATACATGTTTGACACCGAGGACAGCGAAAACGTTACGTCACGTCACCCACCCACTTATAAAGTATATTTTGACATCCTCAACAAGTATAGTAACATCGCACGTGTGTGTGTGTGTGTGTGTGTGTGTGTGTGTGTGTGTGTGTGTGTGTGTGTGTGTGTGTGTGTGTGTGTGTGTGTGTGTGTGTGTGTGTGTGTGTGTGTGTGTGTGTGTGCGTGCGTGCGTGCGCGTGCGTGCGTGTGTGTGCGTGTGCGCGTGCATGCGTGCGTGCCTGTGTGTGGGGTTGAATATTGCATAGGTTACTATACATAGACGGTAGTTAAAAGTCTCACTGTGACCCCCTGTGGCACGACTTTCATCTCCGCACGACGTGCGCGTCCCCAGAGACGCCTCCCTCTCCTCTGTTCTCTGTCTCTCCATCGTTCTAATCTGCACGCACGCACACATCCATCCATCCATCCATCCATCCATGCACGCACGTTCATTCTGCTGTTTTGCCTGTTTTGCACGCACGCACGCACACACACACACACACACACACACACACACACACACACACACACACACACACACACACACACACACACACACACACACACACACACACACACACACACACACACACACACACACACACACACACACACACACACACACACACACACACACACACACACACACACACAGTTTGTATTGCTGTGAGGAAACATTTTTTTTTACCGTAATCCTAAAGCCGAAAAGTAGTAGATCTACAAGCTCACAATGCGAAAATTATCATCTTGCTAAATCCGGTGTATTTACATTGCGTCGTGTAATGTTCATTAATATGCATTGTCCCGTTGCGATTTAAAAAAAAATGAAACAAAAGAAATGAAAGAAACAGACAGAGAGACAAAGACAGAGACAGAGTGTGACAAATATAAAGACATAAAGACAAGAAAAAATATAAATAATTTGATTCCACTACACTTCGGTAGCCAAACTCGTCCACAGCGAGTTAAGGGTTACCATGGTAACCAGGTAAACAGACGCTTGCTGCGGCCGCTGGCGAAAGAAAAAAAACCGCATATGTCATGACGCAATGCAGCCAGAAGCGTCTATGCTCCATTGACTACAGTTCTATGCTGCTGCATAGAGCAGGTGTTCCCACACTTTTTGTCTCAGGGCACCCCATAATATATATATTTTTCATCCGAGGCACCCCTATATTATATTCACAATTTTAACTACCAGCACCTTATATTTATGCCATATTTGAGCGGTGGTCACACCGTCTCCTATACGTGGCCGTGTGTGTGGGTATCCGTCCGGCCGTCCGGCCGGCCGTCCGTGTATGTAGCCTCAAGCCTGCAGTACCTTTTCTGACCACACATGTTAAGGGAGGGGCGCTGTTGTTCTCACACACACACACACACACACACACACACACACACTCAAATAAATTAGAGTGTGTGAAGAAACTACAGCATTGTAAAGCACACTAACCCCGCTGCACCCACCCAGTAGTGCTGTTACACAGCCTCCACGACCACCGCTCAGTTCACACGGGTGTGATTTTTAATATTACCAGTATGATTACAGTATGATCTAACTATTTTTTTATCTTAATTAATTATCATAAGATGAAGACAACATCTGAATGAATTTGTGTTTTATTGAATAAATCAGATTTGCGTTGTACATTTAAATTAACTCTTTTAGTGCTAAAACCGAACATTTTTTTTATTTTTTTCAATCCAATCCAATATTTTCTTTTTGCTATTTTACTTACCCTGAGCTGCTTGTAGAGACGTGGGTGGTCCTGGCTCGTCTGACGCTTTCCAGCGAGCCATTCTAAGTGTTGCGACGATTTATTCCATTGAAAATGGTTTAGAATAAAGTTTAGAGCCCCCCCCCCCCAAAAAAAAAACCTCAATCTATGCGCACATATCCGAGGTGCCGAAACCGAACAATTCCGGTTTCTTTAACAACACATTTACTGCCATTTAAATATGCCTTCTTTGGGATCTCCCCGCCATAAGTCTCCATAGACTTCCATGTAATTTATAGTGCACAGATCATGCACGCCCATGCAGGGTTGTATGGGGGTGGAACATGCAAAATCGCGATTGAAATCATGTTTACTAGATTTAATGGGGTCCAAAAATAATACAAAAATAATATAAAAGTCGATTAAAGTCGCTTGGCTGGGAAGTCCATAGTGAGATAGTTGATCTGAAAGTCGTTTGGCACTAAGTGAGTTAATAAAATGAATTAAATAATCGGAGGCCTCAACAAAACCTCACTCAAAATTTTCATTCAGGCCGCCAACCGCAGTCTCTGTCCACCGGCCCGGATTCGGGTAACGCCGCCGCATCGCGCTGCCTAATCCAATACATTCTCACATCTTTGAAGACCATTTTCTCTGAACTGTGTTAGCGCTCTTCATCCGGGTCATGTTCATTCCACTGGTCATCGTGAAATGAAAATCCACTGCTGCGTGGGTCCCCGTATGTTACAGCGTGGGCCTATGGGGAATGTCTGGCGCTTTGGCGGCCTCTTGTGGCCCTTGGCAATCAACAAGTTAATTCAACTCCATATTAGGGGAAACATAAGCGCATTTTTTAAATGATTCCCCCTGAGATTATGACTATGAGGAAAACGTTGAGATAATAGCCATTTTGGTTAGAACTGACTGGAAATAACTTTGTACTTCAAGTTTAAAATGATACAAACTATCTTTTTTAGATGTCCAAATAAATTCTGAATATCATCACATTGTCTCGCAGCACCCCTGGACTGCCGTCACGGCACCCCAGGGTGCCCCGTCACCCACTTTGAAAACCCCTGGCATAGAGACCGGCTGTATCTCTGAATAAGGTGCAAATAACGCCGAAAATGCCGAAAACCGCTCTTTTTCACGGCGACACTGTTTCGTGATGGTCGGCCCCGGTTAGGATTTTAGTTTCGCGACTGTTTGTAAACAAACAAGCGTCCATTTTAGAATCGTCCGATTACACAACATGCACACCCATATGGCTTCCGGGGGTCTTCAAAATAAAGCACAGTCTATGGTGGCAGGCATTGTGTAAGTTGTCACTTCAATATGTTCTGGGATAACAGTCTAAAGCAGGGGTCTTCAACAGGGGGTCCGGGACCCCTAGGGGGTCCCCAGAATTACTACAGGGGGTCCTCCAAATCTTTGTGTGATAGAAACTTTTTTCTCTTTTTTTATATCAACCACTTGAACCCTAGCGTCCATAATATATTCAGAGAACTTTAGCAGATCTACAAGCTGATCTACAAGCTCAAGCAGATCTACAAGCTCACAACGCCTCGTGCTGCGAGGCCTTGTGAGCTTGTAGATCTGCTATTTTTGGCAAAGAGGTTTGGTGTAGAGGGGAAAAAGAGCAGACTAAGTATAGAGTGAAAGATCAAGTTAATTAAGTATTGACGGTTAAAGTGGTTAAATATCTGAAACTGCATGAATCCAAAATATACTGATGATTGTGCTGTCAAACAATGAAACTACTGTATATAGAATCTCTGAAAAGGTTGTGGGGGTCCCTGCTTCATCTCTCTCTCTCAACTAAGGGGTCCTTGGACTGAAAATGTTGAAGTCCCCTGGTCTAAAGTCTAAGTCTGCACCTTTTTGAAAAGCAGAATCCACAGGTAGATTTAAACTTTGAAATCAGAGAAGGCCATAAAAATAGCAAAAAAATGCTGATCTACAAGCTCAATGTTCTGCAAATCCCCTGAAAATCTACTGTCTTGCCAATGTTATAGGATATGTGAAGTCTGTACACATCTGTATGTATGCTCTGGCAATGTAAGACACATTTTATCATGCCAATACAGCTTTTGAAATTGACTTAGAGACAGAGAGAGAGACAGATACAATGCAGCATTGACCGATCAAAAGGAGACACATACAGCCCGGCAGGCAGAGAGCGGAGCACTCAGGCAGAGGCAGTATATTGTCGTTGTCGGGTGGAAACCTTGTATGTCCAAAACCGTTCGTTTTTATCATTTAAAAAAAACGTAGGCCTTAGAGGGTTAACTAGTGAAAACAGCAGATCTACAAGCACACAACGCCTCGCACCGCGAGGCGTTGTGTGCTTGTAGATCTGCTGTTTTCACTACTTTTGTGCGACGGCCTTGTCTGATGAAGCAGGGCTTTACTTTGCGGGGGAAAACATACAATTTTTAAAGTTGGAGATACAAGGTTTCTGCCCCGACAGTGACCATATTATATTTGAAGTCCCACAGAATAGAAGGACGCAGCTGTTATTTGCTCCCTTCGTTTCGGCCAATGGGACGGACGGACGGCCAGGCGGGGGAGAGAACAATATTGTCCGGTGGCTAAAAGTATTGCGGAGAAATGAGGCTCCGAGTTCACACAATCATTCAGCTCATATTGGAGATAAGAGCCTGCAATACCTCTGCACACACATATAGATGTTATCACCTCGCCCACCCCACCGTGTGTGTACATGTGTGTGTGTGTGTGTGTGTGTGTGTGTGTGTGTGTGTGTGTGTGTGTGTGTGTGTGTGTGTGTGTGTGTGTGTGTGTGTGTGTGTGTGTGTCTCTCTTGTTTTCTTTATCTGTAATATTCTTTCTTTGTTCTCTTTCTCTCTCGTGTTTTGCTCCATCGCTTTCATATCTCGGTCGGTCTGTCTGTCTGTCTGTCTGTCTCTTTCTGTTGTCTTTTTTTTGATTGAATACTTTTTTTTAAACAATTTCCAAAATGTACTAGAGTTACAGTTATTCCAAAATGCTAAAAGAAAAACACAATTCATCGACACATCATGCAGACGTGTCATTTCAAAACTTAACATGTTAGATTTTCAGGGGATTTGAAGAACATTGAGCTTGTAGATCAGCTATTTTTCGCTATTTTCATGAGGCAAAACAGGGAAAGAAACCAGTGGAGAAAATGCATTTTCCTACAGGTTTTTCAGGAAAAGTGCAGCAAATACCGAAGAGTTGAAAATATTGTATGTAAGAGACATACAATATTATAATCTCTCTCTCTCTCTCTCTCTCTCTCTCTCTCTCTCTCTGTCTACATTACTTTCATAATAAATGGTGATCACAGTGGTGAACAATATTGAGGCGTTTCTTCAAAAGTTGAATAGCTAGAGGTGACACGTGCCGTGCACACACACACACACACACACACACACACACACACACACACACACACACACACACACACACACACACACACACACACACACACACACACACACACACACACACACACACACACACACACACACACACACACACACACACACACACACACACACACACACACACACACACACACACACACACACACACCAATGTGTAAGCTAAGATCTACCACTACAATATACTGTATGTTAAAAAAAAATATGAAAAAGAAAAGAAAACACAGAGGGTAATTTGTAAGACTCCTTTGGCAATGTCTGACTGGCTCAATATATTGCAGATAATATGTTGCACAATATTGAGCATCTCAGTTCAATGAATATTCAATGGAGTTCAGGTCAGGAGACGGTGACGCCTGTGACGGCCACTGTACAATCCTCCAGGACCTAACCCTACTAACCCTGACCCTGGTTAATATTGAATTCTGACCGAACAGAAACCATGAACAACATACACTGATGTCAGCATAGAATAAGCTTTAAAGCAGGGGTCTTCAACGTTTTCAGGCCAAGGACCCCTTAGCTGAGAGAGAGAGATGAAGCATCGACCCCCACAACCTTTTCATAGATTCCGTATAGTTTCATTGTTTGACGGCACAATCATGTATTGTATTTTGGATTCATGTCAATTTGTGTTTTAACCACCTTGTACTGTCAATACTTAATAAACTTGACCTTTCACTCTGTACTGGGTCTGCTCTTTTTCCCCAAGACACCAAAGCTCTTTGCCAAAAATAGCAGATCTATAAGCTCACAATGCCTCGCAGCAGGTTCTCAGAATAAGGACACTAGTGTTCAAGTGGTTAATATAAAAAAGGAGAAAAACATTCTATGATTTGGCGGACCCCCTATAGTAACTCTGAGGACCCCCTAGGGGTCCCGGACCCCCTGTTGAAGACCCATGCTTTAAAGGCCAAGGCAAACCACTAGTCACAACTCCTTGCTACAAAAAACAGTTTTAAGGCCAAGCCACGCTAATGCAATTCCCTGCAACTGCCTAGCCTCGCATAGCCAGACCAACCTGACAGAAACACAGTTAAACTGTTGCTGTAACTTTGTTAACGCTGAAGCTAGAAGTGATCATCTAAAACCGGCCTGTCAGATTGTGATCTATCATTGAAGTCCCTGCAGCTGTTGGTGAATCTATTTTAATTAGAGGTTTGTGGTTGAAGGAGTATTTATTAATTCCTGAGAGTCTGATTCATAATACAGTCTGGTATGCAGTCATATACAGTCCTGTGAGATTGTGATGAACAAAACTTCTGTCCGTTTGTCCGTCTGTCACAAGTGCTTAAGAGTTTAATGTGTGTTTTGTTATACTAACTACAGTGTTCAAATATTTGCTGTGGAGTAAAAAGTACAAATATTAATATTAATACCAATATTAAAATATTAATATTAATACAAATATTACCCCTAGAGACAGTGATTGTGGAGTAGTAGTATAAGTATAAAGTGGAAAAGTTGAAGGAACTAAAGAAAAAGTGTGCGTGCGTGCGTGTGTCAAGGAACCAAAGAAAAAGTGTGTGTGTGCGTGCGTGTGTGTGTGCGTGCGTGCGTGCGTTCCGCACCCCTGCAGGTGGCAGATGGAACTGCGTCAGCAAAGCCATGCTACTGTCCATTAAGCAGCAGTGTGTGAGTGGGTGAGTTTTAGATGATAGTTTCAACGGCCCTCATGAATCTCAATGAAGGACTGCAGTATCCACTAGGGCATTAACGAAAAACTCGAATCAGTCGACTTCATTACACAAGCCAACTCCTACCAGAGAAAGTCGAAAGTCGAAGTTGAAAAAAATAAAATGTATAATAATACCTTCTATTTTCACAATTTCTGCCTCTATATTTTTGACAATTTGGCAGAGATGGGAAGTAACGAAGTACAAATACTTCGTTACTGTAACGAAGTATTTTTTTGAGTACTTTGTACTTTACTGAGTAGTTATTTTTCCGAGTACTTTTTACTTTTACTCGTTACTTTTGAACACAAGTATCTGTACTTTTAACGAAGTACATTTCAAAACAGTCTCGTTACTTTAGTTTTAATGCACGAGATGACGAGAATGATTAAATAATTAAAATAATATTTATACTCGGTGGGGGAAAGTATTTCTGGTAGCTGTTCCAGGCTCCGCCAATCGTATGAAATGTTACTCGTGCTTCCCTACATCCGAACTTGTGATTGGCTCTCTGTATGTGCTCGTTCTTTTCATTGGCCATAAAACCGGACATACCACCACCAGTGCGCACAGCTTTCTCAGTCTGCAGGCTCCACGCAGTGTTGTTTACTTTTTCCACGTTGTTCACTAACTAACTTAACTTCAGTACTGAACCAGAGACCCATTTGTGTCAGCGAGGACTATGGAACCGAACCCGACAGCAACACTAATCACACAAGTTACAACACACTCTAGAGACGTACAAAGTTGAGTTTGAGACGAGTCCATCTGAGAACAACATGAGCGACACTGAGGAGAGCGACCTTGACGTGGAAGCGATCAGCGTCGTGGAGGACGACGAACCAGATGAAGCTGACGACGAACAAGTCAACATTCCTCATCCATGGCCATATCTGAAGGAAATGTTCACGTTAGCCGGCTCAAAAGAGAAATCCTGGCGAATGAAGTGTGTTCTGTGTAAGCCTAAAGTGAAGGAGCTTCTAGCTTACAAGAATTCTCCATCTAATTTAAAAAAACACGTAGAGGTAAGTAACGGTGCTAAAGCAAAATATTAACTTAACGTCACATTAGTTTAGCATTCCATGATATATATATCAGTGCAGAGTGCACTACTTTGATTGTAATGCTGTGGATCATTAGTTTTCAACCCTTTTCCTATAATGGATCTTGTACTTTAAGATTTTGTTTTTGGATAAGGCAAATGTTGATCAATACAATTATTATATATTCTTTAATTGTGCAGACTTACTGTAAATTAAGTAAATGTAACTCTTGAGTGTAAAAATGAAACCAAATGTCCTTTTGCTTTCAGGTTTTACATTTAAGAGTTAAAGCTATATATATAAGGGTCCATTTGGTGGGGTCCTCCCTATGTTCCCCAGGTTCTATGTCACTTCCTGTGCTCAACCAAAATAAGGATATATGTTACCCACCCTAAAAAGGTATATGTTCCTAACTGAAATGTAGGAAATGGTGGGAAATCTGGGCACTAAGAACATGTGGGCAATGCTAATTTAGGTGCCCACTCGTCCAGATGCCCAATCATAACAAAATATGGTGCCCAGATATCCCTAGTGCTTCCTGTCCCACTAGTATTCGTAATTTCTCCCCATTATGTTCTGTTGAGTGTTTGGTGTTTAGTCCCCTCTGTTATTCATAATTAGAAATTAATGTTTCCTACATTTTTTTGTTTTGTTTTGTGTGTGTGTGTGTGTGTGTGTGTTGTGTGTGTGTGTGTGTGTGTGTGTGTGTGTGTGTGTGTGTGTGTGTGTGTGTGTGTTGTGTTTGGGGGGGGGGGGGGGGGTGGGGTGGGGGGGGGGGGGGGGGGGGGGGGGGCTAAGTGGAGAACACAGAACCTGGTTGGGTAAGCGGGGAACATTCTTTAGGAACATGTTCTTAGCTTGATGGCAGTTTTCTTTTTTTCCCCCTTCTAGAGATCACACAAAAACCACCTAGAGAAGTACATGAAGCTCACTTCTCGCAAAAGAAAGTCCTCAGAGCCAGAGGAAGGTCTTTCTGCTCCTCCTGCCAAGCAGCTTAAACTGTGGGATACCAAGAGAGTGTCACAGAAGACCGTGGATGCCCTCATCATCAGCTTTGTTATCCAAGGCCTACATCCGTTCAGTGTTGTTGAACAGCCAGGGTTCGAAAATCTTGTGGAGGGGTTGCAACCAAGGCTTAAGGTCATGTCTCGTGGCACAGTGAAGAACAAAGTGGTGAAGGCAACACAAGAAATGAAGAAGAATCTAAAGGCTGCCATGAGTGTGATTGAGTTCATCTCCACCACTACAGATTGCTGGACACAAGTCAGACGGGCCTTCCTTGGTGTCACAGCCCATTGGATAGATCCTCTGACCATGGAGAGATGCTCTGTTGCTCTTGCTTGTATACAACTGCTAGGGTCTCACACCTTTGCTCTGCTTGCTGCTGCCCTGAATGACATACACACAGAGTACAACATCCGGGAGAAGTTAGTCTGCACAACTACTGATAATGGCTCCAATTTCATAAAAGCTTTCCGAGTGTATGGTCCAGATGAAAACAACAACGCAGCAGGACCACTCCAGCAGGCAAGTGAAACTGGAGGAGAGAGCAGTGACGACTCTGACGAAGAAGAGGGTGAACCTGTTGAGATTGTTGAAGGCTGGACGTCTGTTTGGATGAAGAATGATGGCCTGGAATATCAACTGCCAAAGCACCATCGCTGTGCCTGCCACCTTCTAAACCTGGTCGCAACAGTTGATCTCTCAGTTGCAAATGATGACCCAGTCTACAAGAAGATCTCTCGCTCAGCGCTTGCAAAGTGCCAGGGTCTCTGGAACAAGAGCAGTAGATCCCCCCAGGCTGCAGAGATCATCGAAAAGAAATGCAAACTGCAGCTTGTGAGGCCAGTTGAGACCAGATGGAATTCTCTTTTCTTTGCTGTGGAAAGGCTTGTAAGGATCATGAGGGAACAAGGAGAAGGAGCCATAGCATCTGTGTGCAGTGCACTCAAAGTTCCCATGTGAGTACTACTGTTTTTTTTTTTTTACTGATTTTGATAGCAACAACTCGTCAATTCACATTTACCATTAAGGACAGATAATTTGTAATGAACACTTTTCCTCTCTCTACAGACACCCGCACACACACAGACAAAAACTAATTTTAAGTAAAATAAAGCACAACATTCCAACTTTCTAGACTAAGTAATGTAGCCGTGTATGCTCATCCTTTTGAAAATGTGCTTTAATTAGTTGTGTGACTTTGTTGTGATTCATGTTTGTTTTTGACAGGTTGACTCTGGCGGAGATTGTTTTTCTGAGAGACTATGCCAAGACCATGAGCCCAGTTGCACGGGCTGTCAATGTTCTCCAGGGAGACGCCAACGTGCAGATGGGATGGCTTGTACCTACAATCACACTGCTCAAGGTGTGTGTTCACCCCCCCCCCCCCCCCACACACACACACACACATACACACACCACACACACATTGTTTCTACTCTGTACATGTAGTGTTTCATATTTATGATATTGTTTTTGGTCTTTTTGTGATATCCTTTTGCGTTTGACTGTGATGCCTAATATTATGTCATTCATTCAAGGATAAGCTCCAGCATCATCGCCTCTCCTCCAAGTACTGTGGGCCATTGGTGGATGCTCTTCAAGCAGGACTTGAAAAGCGCTTTGGACAGATGCTTCGTGATCCAGAGCTCATTGCTGCAGCCATTCTGGTCCCCAAGTTCAGGACATGCTGGACACGTGACGAAGGCATCCTAAAACTTGGTAAGTGACTGTTGTGCTGTGCTGTTTGCTATTTAGCTGGTTGATTGATTGAGGACACTTTGCCATTTGAAGTACAAATGACACCACTGCTGTAAACACCACCATTGCAATAAAAATGTGGAAATTAGAATTTTTTATGTTTTGTTAAATTATTTTATACACTTTCACTTGTGAAAACTAAATTACTATCTTTTTCTATTCCTGTATTGTTATATTATAATAACATATTATTAAAATGTCTAATTCCATGATTGTTTTTAAATGTAGGTGTTATAGTTAAGTTAAGGGGAAGTGCTAAAATACTTTGATTTTGTAATTCAATAGGCCTTGACTACATCAAAAGCCATCTGAAGGATCAACCCACGGGGCATTCAGGTGACACTTCCCTGTCTTCAGATGAGGAGGACTTCTTTTCCGCCATCAAGAAGGGTAATGCACATGAAAACACCAAGCAGCTCGAGTCCTACCTGGCCAACCCAGATGATGCCATGGATGTCCTCAAATCTTACCCAGCCGTTTGCCAACTCTCTCTCAGGCTCAACACACCACTACCTGCCTCAGCTGCCTGTGAGAGGCTTTTTAGCACAGCAGGACTCATTCTACGCCCAAAAAGGGCACGCCTTGGGTCCAAGCACTTTGAAAACCAGCTTCTGCTGAAGCTCAACAAAAGCTTTTGGTAATCCTGTAGAAAGTCCCTAAATTTAATTTCATTGAGCAGCTAGCATTGTAGCGTTTGATACTGTAGTTGTCAGATCGACTCAAACTCAACTTTGTACATCTCTAAGAGTGTGTTGTAACTTGTGCGATTAGTGTTGCTGCCAGGTTCGGTTCCATAGTCCTCGCTGACACAAATGGGTCTCTGGTTCAAGTACTGAAGTTAGTTAGTAGTGAACAACGTGGAAAAAGTAAACAACACTGCGTGGAGCCTGCAGTTGAAGTTACTGAAGTTCTGGGTTTATTTGTTGCACCTGAAAATGTAAAATGGTTAAGGGAGAAGAAAAGCAGAATAAACGGGAGGTGGCCAGAGATTGGGGAGGAGAAGATGGGTGGAAAGGAAGGATGGGTTAATGGTTAAAATGCACTTTTTTTTTTGTTACGGTTTAGTATAATGTTTACAAAGTATTGTTTTCAGAATGCACAGCCACCACTTTATTGTGGTTCTCAAAGTGGGGGCCGGGGACCCCCAGGGGTCCTTGAGGGAGTTCCAGGGGGTCCCCGGCAAATGGACCATTTCAAGTCTGAGTGTACAAATGGACCCGTTAATGGGTCCATTTGAGGTCCTTGACATGAAAATGTTATGTTTGAGAACACTTTACTGACTGTTGTTCATAGATTGTCTACTTGAAGTGGAACATTTGTTTTGACTGTGCTGATATAAAAATAAATGATTGATTTCAAGAGGTGGGTCTACTTGCATGATACATCAGTTTGGAAACGAATCCTGGGACAGTTTAGGACATGTACTTGATGAGGATTAGGGCTGTCACGATATGACATTTTACAGGACGATTAATTGTCACTCAAATAATTGGCGATTAACGATTTTAATTGTGTTTTTGTCGTTGATAATTACATTTCTGTTTGGCTTTTAGGCTTTGAAGTTGTACATGGCAGATATATGACACATAACCTAAATACACAAAGAAATTACTCACTTATTTAACAACTTACTACTTAAAAAAAACAACATTGATAGTGGAAATAGCCGATCTACAAGCTCACAACGCGTCGCATCGCGACGCGTTGTGAGCTTGTAGATCGGCTATTCCCACTATTTCGGACATTTTTCAACATTCACGATGACGATTATGACAAAATATTTGCGATAATGTCAAATAATCACGATTAGACGATTATGTAATAATTGTGACAGCCCTAATGGGGATCTCAAGTTTAATAGCCTTCAAATGATATATGACATGAGTTTGGCTTTGCACTGAAACATCCGTAAAAGTACTTTTACTTTTACTTTAAAAGTACTTTTCAAAGCCTGTACTTTTTACTTTTTACTTGAGTAAATATTTAGAATGAGTACTTTTACTTTTACCAAAGTCGTTTTTTTCACAAGTACTTTTACTTTTACTTGAGTACAGAATGCGAGTACTTTTCCCATCTCTGCAATTTGGACAATGTTTAATTTGCCATTTTAGAGGTATTAAAAAGTCCTTAAATTGTCACTTTAGAAACGTGAAGATACCCTCTATACACTTAAACTTTATGTTGGTTTGTTTACAGTTGAGTGAGAAAACAATGTTTCACATTAAGTTAATCATCTGGCGGCTGATCCAGTCACTGTCTGTCAGTAATACATCAATGTGCTGAGGCCATCAGGTCATTCAAAGATGCCTGTATCCTCGACAAAACTAAAAATAATCACCAAAACCTTTGCACGCTTCGCACACGCATCCATCAGTAGAGGGCCACCTAAAATAATCTTGCATAGGGCCACTTGAGTCCTAGAACTGGCACTGGGAGAACTCTTTATTTGTAATAAAACTGCATCTCGCCTTCACAAGTAGATTTTCTGCCGAGGAGCCACAAATACTTAGGGATGGTTTCTTTGTTTTGTTCAAAGGGGCCTGTATCTAAACATAAGACAACACAGACTACATTCCCTGTCATACTGTACCTTTTAGGGCCATAATAAAATCACCTAGGCGACAAATGCATCACATTACCATGTCTTTTTATATTAAACTTCAGTGCAATATCAATAGGCTTTTATAGGTAATGTAGTCAATTTTAAGCCACTCGTCAGTGCTGTGAACAAAACACAAACACCATGTTTCACGCCTTCATGCACTGCTCTTACATTTACACTCCAATAAATTGTCTTTCGTCCAAATGGCAGTGTAGCCTAATGTATCCAGCAAACATACTGTACATAAAGATATGTGCCGTTTCAACTCTTCAGTATTTACTGCTATTTTCCAGAAAAATGCCCTGCAAAATGCATTTTCTATTTTTGAAGCGGTGAAAACCGCTTCCAATGAATGGCTTTGTGTGTATCACGCCCATATATGGTCATTTCAGTCCAGAATGAACAGGCTTTTTCAAAAACAGAATGTCCGTTTAATTACCATATATGGTGATCTCAGTCCAGAATGAACAGGGTTTTTCAAAAACACAAAGTATGTTACCTTATGTCCATATATGGTCACTCCAGGCCAGAATGAACAGGTTTTTCCTGTCTCGTACGTGTAAAATATCAGTCCAGAATGAATAGGCTTTTTCAAATATGCAATAGGTCTCACTTATTGCATAGGTCTCACCTATTGCATTGGATTGGTGAAGCTTCAAATGACAATTCAACCCTATAGGTAATAGCATGGTTTATATATACTAAATAATTATTAACTTTGCTATAGTCAGCATGGAGAGGAACATGTACAATTTGATCGTCTCATCAAATGACTTGGTTTCATGTGCTATTGGAGGTTTTATCTGTCCACCGCTTCACTTCGAACCGAGGTTTGATTTTTTTTTTATGGAGAACAGAGCTTATTTTTTCAGAAACTAGCAAAGATAGCTGTTTAGCCAATGGCAGGACGTGTGACGTTTTGAAATGGCACATCTGTACAGTATCAAATATACTAGTAAGATGCCTCAGGGCGACATGCAACCCATATATGGGCATTCCCAGATATGCCCTTAATAGTGATGACACTGGGACAGGGATCTCCATTTACGGGCATAAAACGGACAAGGATGTGATTAATTTGCAAGTGTGATCTGGGAATGCCCTCATATGGGCATGTTCTGACATCACATTGTCGACTATGGGCATACAATATATGGGCATAAAAGGGACATGAAGCCAGAGCGTGATGTCAGAGCATCAAATCTGTTAAGAGTGGTTCCCCTGATGACATCAGAGCATGACGTCAGACAATGATGCCAGAGTGATGTCACAGAACCAATAGATTGTAAAAATGTGTACTGACGGACGGACGGACTGACTGACTGACACAGACAGACGGAGACAAGCTGCGACATTTCTCATGGTATACTGTAAATGGGGGGGGGGGGTATTTACTGCTATTTTCCAGAAAAATGCCCTGCAAAATGCATTTTCTATTTTTGAAGCCAGAGCGTGATGTCAGAGCATCAAATCTGTTAAGAGTGGTTCCCCTGATGACATCAGAGCATGACGTCAGACAATGATGCCAGAGTGATGTCACAGAACCAATAGATTGTAAAAATGTGTACTGACGGACGGACGGACTGACTGACTGACACAGACAGACGGAGACAAGCTGCGACATTTCTCATGGTATACTGTAAATGGGGGGGGGGGGGGGGGGGGGGGGATTCATACAATTTGTATTGCAATCAATGTTAATTGAACTCTAAGTGTACAAATGGGACCAAATGGACCTGTTAGGGTCCATTTGGTCCCATTTGTACACTCTCTGAGTTGGTTCCTAACCATCATTTAGCTGGGGACCCCCTGGAACTCCCTCAAGGACCACTTTGAGAACCATGGCTCTAGCAGATACATTGCTTATTTTCGTATTCTCTCTCTCTCTCTCTCTCTCTCTCTCTCTCTCTCTCTCTCTCTCTCTCTCTCTCGCTCTCGCTCTCGCTCTCTCTCTCTCTCTCTCTCTCTCTCTCTCTCTCTCTCTCTCTCTCTCTCTCTCTCCTCCCACCTCCAAACTTTTTGTTCCCTTTCACTTTTTTGGAAATAACTAAAAACAATGGAGCTTTGCACACAAACAAATTCCACCCACTGACACAGCTTTTAAATCTGAGATGGGCATGACAATATATAGGCCAATGTTCTGCTGGAGGAAGAAAAAAAACACCTTATAGATTGGGGCTCTTTGGTTTTAAGTGCTTCAGAGTTCCCTTGCCTGCCGTACCACCACTTTTTATTACAACTAGCCTACAGCCCCTTGGTGTGAAGCAGACAGACTGTGATGTTGCTCTCTCTGGAACTGCCCCCCTCCCCCTCACTCCATCTCTGCTTGCAGGTAGTTGGGACTGGGAGTGCCCTGCTTGTTGACGCCCATTTGTGATGTAAATCGTATCACAGGACAGCCGCCTACAGGCCAAAATTTGGGAAAATATTTTAAACATTTGGGTATTATGAGAAGTAGAGACACATCTGAAGGTGATAAAGTTGATGTTGGGCAAGGTACATGCGTTATATATTTTTGTATTAATGTTTTTTAGACAATTGAACAACTGCTGAACGTGGAGTTACAGATGGAAACACACACACACAAACACACTATTTTTTGGGGCGATTCTAATTAAGGTTGTGGGATGACAAAGGCATATTGAAAACTAGGTTTCTGACGTGTCTTAAAGGGTGATAGCTCTGTTCTCTGCTCTCTGAGACCAGTGCAGGATGCTGTGGTGGTTATTACAATGAGAGTGGTGGAAAAAGTATTCACAGTATTTGTACATCGCCATTTGCAAATACCTTCGTACTTTCATAATGCCTCTGTCTCCATAGACTTCCATGTAATTCATAGTGCACTGATAATGTCATGTCCATGCCTAGATCATGCACCACGTGTGTGCACATTGCTCACAGCTTTCAAACAAAAAAATCCGAATGAAAATCCGTTCAGGCATTCATGAGATACAAGCCATTATGTTTTCCTAAAATGTAAACAAAGATGGCTGCCATGTTTGATAGATGGGGTTGCTATGGGGGTTAAACATGCAATTTCGCGATTTCTATCATGCCTACTACATTTTTTGGGGTCCAAAAAAATCATTTGATTTTTTTTTATTTTTTTTTCAAAACGGGAAATTCTCGGGATTATCGGGCCTGGCAGGGAGGGACATTAGCATATTTTCGGGACTATCGGGCCTAGCAAGGAATGAGTTAAGTAAAAGTATCAATACTGCAATGTAAATGTAATCCGTTACAAGTAAAGGTCCGGGATAGCAGATCTACACGCTCAAGTGTTGTGAGCTCGTAGATCGGCTGTTTCCCCCCCCCAAAAAAAATGTTGATGCATTATGTTTGAAAGTGCTCATGTGACCTATGTACAGGACCCAGCAAGCACGGTCAAGACCTGGACCAATCAGTGACGTCTCGATTGGGGCCAGATCAAGTCAAACAAGTCTATCAAACAAGAATATCACCTGATTCCAAACAACATAAATCCTGCCCACGAAAACGGACGTCCTGGATTAATCAGAGAGGGTCCGATCGAGGCCAGATACATATCATAACTAGTCAGATACGTCCCAGAATATAACCTTACATTCTCATATTTCAACTAACATTACAAACAATACCAATAATCCTGTCAAACAAAAAAGTCCATATGACGTCCTGGTAATGACGTTAAGATCATCCCCATATGGGCTGTGATCTGGCCTGGTCCTGAACGTCACCGGAGTCACCGGAGGACATAATAATAATAGTAAGGCTATTTTATAAGATATTTGACCAATCTGCGAAGTAAATCGTTACCAAGAAATTTCTTCACCAATGTGTTTCTAAAAAAAAAAATACAAAAAATAAATATGCTTTAAGTAGCATGTGAGGGGTCAAAATAGGGGTTCTTCATGATGCTGAATCCATTGCAAGCATTTGTTTTGCATGAAAAAACATTCCTTAGGCAAAAAACAGACCCACAAAACAATGGTTTAGTGATGAGTCGTCACTTTTCACCGTTTTGTAGGGGCCATTTGTTGCCCAAGGAATGTTTTTCATGCCAAACAAATGCTTGCAATGGATTCAGCATCATGAAAAACCCCTAGTTCGACCCCTCACATGCTACTTAAAGCACATTTATTTTTTTGTATTTTTTTCCTGTATAGTAAATTAATGGGACACAAACACAAATCAGTTTTTTAATGAGGTTTCCCCTGGGAGTTGAATTTCAACCTTTTAGTACATATTATTACACACCTTTAGAAACACATTGGTGAAGAAATGTCTTGGTAACGATTTACTTTGCAGATTTTCTCATGTTCCCCTTACTATAACGTCATTTGGCTTGCAGGGGAGTTGCTTGTTTCTGTCGTGAGATTGGCATCACTGCAGCAACCAGGGATAGAGAGAGAGAGAGAGAGAGAGAGAGAGAGAGAGAGAGAGAGAGAGAGAGACAGAGACAGAGACAGAGACAGAGACAGAGAGACAGAGAGAGAGAGACAGAGACAGAGACAGAGAGAGAGAGAGAGAGAGCATCTGAGGTGCTGAGGCAGGCTGTTGTTGTCATCATACAGAGTTAATGTGCTCAGAACGCGGGGAGTCATTTAGCCTTGACGGAGATGAAGTGAGGAGGCACAGTCAGCCACGGCCGGAACAAAGTGTTCCCCCTTCCTTCCATTTCTGTAGTGTTGCTTTCTTTTATGCTCGCCTCTTTCAAGTGACTTACTTTTTAATTAGCGTCATACTTTGTGAAGGCTTTGTCAGTTCTACACTAAAAGCAAATGGTGCAGATCCAATCCATCTATCTGTCACAGTGTGAGCCGTCCATCTACCGTCTACATTTTCATTTTCAGATGACATTGATCAAAAAGGAGCATAAAATACCTTATTATTACTTGCGGCAGCAGAGCGCATGTACTGCGTTCGGTGGCTTCCCTGGCGGGTGTCTGTGTCTATTTAGGGCCATGTGAGAAATGAGGGGTGGGGGTTGTGGTTTACCAAGGAGTGTGTGTGCAAAGTTTGGCATGGATAGGGGCAACGGTGGCGGAGAGTAGGGCAAAGGTGTGACGTGACAGACAGACAGACAGACTGTTTGACAGCAGGTGGAGGTTTTGATAGTAACTGCGACCTGACGGCTAAGAGCCCTGCCTTTTGTACTGTCGGTCATTTTTTTGAGGAGAAGAACCTTGGTCTAAAGGTTTAGTGTAACAACCTGATATAACATACTGGTCTCGAACCCACGTGTTGTTATTTATATCTTATTGGTGGCGATGTCACCAAGAACGCTGCTCCTCATTGGCTAAGGGCCCTGCCTTTGTGTCTGTCATTTCTTTTAGGAGAATAAACTTGACCTATAAAGATTTGGTATAACATACTGGTCTCGCCTTTCAGCGAGCCCACAATAACAAGGCGCAAGCTGGTACCTAATCGTAATTCCATGTTGAGTAATGTTAATATAGTTACAAACACTTTCAAAGAGTAGTGGATATAGCAGATCTACAAGCTCACAACGCGTCGCGTTGTGAGCTTGTAGATTGGCCATTTCCACTATCAATGTTCTTTTAAGTATAACATTGTCAAATCATCAATTCTTCAGTCGCTCCATTCCACAAAGCAGGGGTCTTCAACGTTTTCAGGCCAAGGACCCCTTAGTTGAGAGAGAGATGAAGTAGGGACCCCCACAACAGATTCTATATAGTTTCATTGTTTGACAGCACAATCATCAGTGTATTTTGGATTCATGTCAATTTGTGTTTTCAGATATTCAACCACTTGAACCGTCAATACTTAATAAAGTTGACCTTTCACTCAGTACTCAGCACTGCTCTTTTTCCCCTCTACACCAAACCTCTTTGCCAAAAATAGCCTGTGAGGCGTTGTGATCTTGTAGATCAGCTATTTTTGGCTAAAGTTCCCAGAATATGGACGCAAGGGTTCAAGTGGTTAATATAAAAAAGGAGAAAAAAAAGGTTTCTATCACACAAAGATTTGGAGGATCCGCTGTAGTAACTGAGGACCCCCTAGGGGTTCCGGACCCCCTGTTGAAGACCCCTGCACAAAGGATAGTTGGTGTTCCATACAATGCCATTTCAACTCTTCAGGCTTTCCCGATCTTTTTTTTTTTCCTGAAATGTTTCTGTAAATGAAAAGAGAATAACCTTCCCCCCCGGCTCTTTGCACTGTTTAGCCTTGCTAATTCTTCTCTTTTGTTAATGAAAACAAAAGTCACTCCTCAACAATTCTTTTCAGTAAAGCAGAACCTGAATAGCATTTACATAACAACACCTTGGCAAATGCCCTTCTTTCTCACTGACAATGTTCTGACAATTCACTGACAGTCTACTGATTTGCTATTAGCAGGATGTGTGAAGTTCTCATTTGGCACATCTGAATCCTTTGCTTGTCAGACCCCATGCCGCCTGGGGTGCCCTTTGACCAGGGGTTCTCTGTACTGGGGTTGAGGCGAGTACTTTGTCCATCTCTGGTAAAGTTTTAGCAATCTCTGCATTAAAAAAAAAGTCTGCTATTTCCGATGTCGGCTATTTTCGGTGCTTGATACCACACTGAACTAAGCATAATCAAGTCAATACTGGAGATGTGGCGTAACGGCATGGCTTTCTACAGAGAGAGCAATTCTTTCAACATGAGATGCTGCGTTCAAGTTCAGGAAAGTTTGGACAAAGCAATTCTCTTGAATGCTGCCTTCAGGTATGGCATGGGAAAGAGAGCATTTGCATTTCTTTCACCATAGTGAAAAACTGCATTCGTGGTCTGGAGAGGGCATTTTTTTACAGACGGATAAAAGGGCAGGGGCTCAAGCCCCCTTTGATTTCTATGTGTGCATGTGCCGGAATCGGTTCCATCACATGTTGACATCACGTCACATCACGTCACAGAGAGAGAGAGAGAGAGAGAGAGAGAGAGAGAGACACAGACAGACAGACAGACAGACAGACAGACAGACAGACAGACAGACAAAAAGACGGTATGACTCTCATCTCTAAATGACATATGGCTCCCTGGGAGAGATAAAAGCCTTATCAGAATCCACCGCGTGACGAATAACAGCGTTGATAAGAGAGCAGGGAGAGAATCTCGACGTCCATCCAGGAGCCAAGTTAATTAGAAGGCTATGGGGGGAGGGGTGAAAGGGGAGATAAGCACCTTCACCCGGCAATTATTCCCTGATTGGACACAACCCCCCCCCCCCCCCCCCCCAGGATATCTGACCAAGCAGAGCAATCATAGACTGTAAACAAATATGGACGGTGGAAAGCCATTGGTTTCTATGCTGCGCCAATGAAGCTTATTTGTCCCTTGCACGGGTGCCGCCATCATTGTAGAAATCAACGTTCATTGGTAGAAATGATACCATCTCGAATGCTATTGGCTGTCACGTGCAACCGCAGGGATACATGGGACATTGTCTTGAGCTTGCCAAAAATCAAGCACACAAAGAAGAATCATCACAAGCCTATGATCACAAGCCCCTCCTACAGTATACCCTGCTATAACATCAATTATAACATAATTTAACCATATTTTCACAAAACGCATATCATGGTGATTTGAACAAGGCTTTAAGCTAGCGACAGGAACCATAAGGTATTTATGACAATGTTTATTAAGGTAAGAAAATCAAATGTCAAAGTTCGGGGGAATGGAATGGAATCCTATGGAGAACATGTTGCTTCTGGTGCCAGAACAGCACAACTAGCGGCCAATCATAGGAACTTTTAGTTCCGTGTTTGCGATCATTTTAAATCGGGACAACTACACCCCTTGGGGAAATCAGCCTCTTCAAAGAGTGCCCCCGTTATTCAAATTGATCATCTGTGTTATTTAATGATGGAAGAACTTAGAAGTGAAGTGTGTTACTTACGGGCATGGTGGCACAGTTGGTAGCGCTGTCGCTTCAAAGCTAAACGGTCTGGGGTTCGATTCGGGGACGCTGTGGGCACTGGGGCCGTGTTCTCTCCTAAGCGTCATCAGTGCCCATGCCATAGAGTTGGGGTTGGCGAAAAAAGGCCTGTGTCCCTGTGTCCCTGGTACAATCACAAAAAACAGCGTTGCGAGGCGTTGTGAGCATGTAGATCTGCTATTTTCACAATGTCGACCTTTAATATTTGACAATTTGACCAATGTTTAATTTGTCATTTTAGATGGTAATAAAAAGTCCTTAAAGGGGAAGACCACCCATTTTCAATATTGAAATATGTCATTAATATACCTTAGAGGAGTTGTGTGGAAATAGAAAAAGAAGTTCCCCCCCTTCTGTGTTGCCTAGAACTGGAGGATTGATTTTGGGATTTGTATTGTAAATTACAACTTGATGACATCACACATTGTACTTTACAATACAAACCCCCCAAATCAATCCTCCAGTTCTAGGCAACACAGAAGGGGGGGAACTTTTTTCTATTTCCACACAACTCCTCTAAGGTATATTAATGACATATTTCAATATTGAAAATGGGTGGTCTTCCCCTTTAAATTGTCACTTGTTAAATAAATAAATAAAACAATGTTGCACATCAAGTTAATCATCTCGATACCTCCCTGTGAGACCCACAGGTTGAGAACCACTGATTTAACCTTTCAATAATAATAAAAAATGAAAAAAGAACCCTTCCTTTCTACTTTCAGTCTTTGAAGGCTTTTGCCTTTCCCTCATCTCGCTCTTCATCTTCTCTGTCTGTCTGTCTCTCTCTGTCTCTCTCTCCTTTATTGAGACTCGTGCCATTAGTGTAATCGTGACCAGGGGCGTCACAAGGGGTAGGAAAGTGGGACTGAGTTACCAGGGCCCAAGGTGGAGGGGGCCCTAGTAACTTTAGCTGTTGAAAAATAGCAGATATACAAGCTCACAGCGCGGCACCGAGCGCTGCGAGCTTGTAGATCTGCTATTTTTGAAAAGTCGTGAAAATGTGCGCAAATCTTTGAATATGTGTATTTTTTAAGTGAACAATTTTGCTTCTGGGGGGTCCCTGGAACTAAATATTTTGAGATGGGGGGGGGGGTCCTTCACATGAATAAGTTTGAGCATCACTGACATGGAAACAGGTTTCTTGGCACACATTTTCACGATTTTTCAAAAATAGCAGATCTACCAGCTTGCAGCGCGGCACTCGTTGAGCTTGTATATCTATTATTTTTCAATAGTTAACATTCATGGGGGGCCCGCAGTGAATCCTTGTACCCAGGGCCCAGAATTTGGTGTGACGCCCCTTAGTGTAATCGTGACATCTGCGTTCCAACTGGCTTACTGATAACACATATAATACTGCACACACCGACCCAGCCTATGGCTCCATGTTTCAGAGCACAGCAGTTAACCGTTTCATAGGGAGGAGGGAGATGCTATCGCTACTGCCGCTAATTAAAAGGCCATATAAGATGTGTGATCGGGAGACAATTAAGAGGAGGATTTGAGGACACCAGAGAAAGAATGGATATCCAGGTGTTGGATGCCAGATCATTTCTAAAAGGGCCTTTTGGTGAACATGCATTCAAGTTCAGGAGAGTTTGGAGAAAAAAAAATCTCTTGAATGCTGCGTTCAAGTATGACATGGAAAGAGGGGCATTTGCATTTCTTTCACGGTCTGGAGAGGGCACTTTTCACAGATGGATAAAGGGCAGGGGCTCAAGCCCCCTTTGGTGTCTATGTGTGCACCTGCCTGTACACAGTATAATCAAAAACGAGTCACCTCTGGAGCCTGTCCTAGTCATGGACATTGTTCAGACTATGTGAGAAACCTGTGAACATTCCCACCTCAGGAGATCACACTCCTTGAGATGGCTCATGTATCTCCCTGTGACGTCTGTACGTCTGCTCCTCTGCTCAGAAGCAGGGACGTGCTGGCCATTGGGAAAAGCGGGACAACTCCCGAACGGCCGGTTCATTCCCGGCCGGTCCAGGCCGGCCATTAGGAAAAAAATAAAAAATAAAATGTCGGCCTTCGTTCCATTTTGGGGGCTGGGCGGCCAACAAAGTAAATCGTCACCAAGTTTCTCCAAGTTTCAAAAGTATAATTTTTTTTCGGCAAAGCAAAGCCCTGCTTCATCATATAAGGCCGTTGCACAAAAGTAGTGAAAACAGCAGATCTACAAGCACACAACGTCTCGAATGTAATTGGCCCACTGGCTTGTCCCTTGTCACGATCTGAAATGGCAAATCTTTGAGTAGCAGCAGCGCTATAGGGGGAGTAAATTCTTTACTCAAGTAAAAGTATCAATACTGCAATGTAGAAATAATGTCAGTAAAATCTAAATGTTCGTTGAGTAAAAGTACAAAAGTATTGGTATCAATATGAACTTAAAGTACCAATAGTAGAATGTACTCCATTATGCAGAATGTCCCATTCCAATGAATAAAATGTAGAAAAAGATCTTTTGAAAATAGCCGATCTACAAGCTCACAATGTGTCGCGTTTGCGACGCATTGTGAGCTTGTAGATTGGCTATTTCCAAATGGCGGAAATGTATATATGGCCAAAATGTATATAGGGTTGAAGTGATTTGTAATTATAATCAAAATCTACAAACTAACTAAAAATGAGCCAGTCTTTTGAACAGCTCTTTGAAAGGAACGGATCCCAGAGATCCAGTTCACTTTAAAGAGCCATAAATCCCATAGTGTGTGTGCCCACGTACACGCAGGGTTGAGGAGACGACTCACAGGGAAGTGAACTGGCATCAAACTCTGTGCTGATGTTTCATTTGATCTGTGGTTTCTGCCAGAGCAGGAAGAAAGACCCACCGGCTTCGACTGCTCTCTTCGCATTCAATCCGACTTTTTCACCATTTCTCAGACGTTTGAATGCAGAAAATATGCACTGGGTATCCACGGAGGAGTATCCACGGTATCCTGTTCACCGTGCACTTTGAAGTACGCATGCGCCGATATCTGTCGCCTGGAATATTATTCCCCTCAGGGGAATCGAACCCAAACCGTGGGTTTGTTGCATCCGTGCTCTACTGACTGAGCTAATGAACGGATGAAGTGACTCCTTTTTTGTGCATTTATCTATGACGTGGATAGTGGGGTAGATGTTGATAGTGAGGGACTGAATATTTACTATTCTGTCCATAACGGCACATAACTCGGTAACGCGGCTGAGTGGGACTAGCTGGCAACCACTCACTCAATCAGTACCACTCGCAGTGTCTCACACACACGCACACACACACACTGAGGGGGAAAGATATACATTGGGCAACATACTGAACAAATGCCTAATATGACCCTAAGGTCGTAACACCTCCCCCCAAAGATCAAACATTTATCCCTTAAGGAAAAATGTTAGATTTCACACTTTACATCAATTAAAAACATCTACTCACAGCCGTAAGGCTGATCTACACAGCCATAGAGGCTACACAATCACAGCCATCAAGACTGATCTACAAACTCACAGCCATCAAGACTGATCTACAAACTCACAGCCATCAAGACTGATCTACAAACTCACAGCCATAAAGACTGATCTACAAACTCACAGCCATAAAGACTGATCAACAAACTCACAGCCATAAAGACTGATCTACAAACTCACAGCCATAAAGACTGATCTACAAACTCACAGCCATTAAGACTGATCTACACAATACATCACATATCAAACAAAAAAAACTTAAGTCAAACTACAAAAACAGTGTAAATTCCTAACTTTAACTAAGGACCAAAAATGTTGACGAATTTCACATCAAACTTTCACATAATTTCACAATCTTCATATTTGCTGGTTGGCACACACATACACAACGGTAATTTTAACATTAATGTAATTTGTTTGCTCGCATAGAAGCTCACATGGAGATCATGCTGGGTTTCTGTGTTACTTGCAATGCATGCAGAGAAACACGTAAGGGGGACAACTCACATCTCAAACTGACCTTCAAAAAGTGCAAGGCCCCCATCTCCCACCTCCATTTCCCTGATGGACGGCCAACTTAGCTTGGTGTATAGAGGCATTTTGGGAGTGGGTGCACCAGTCACTATATCCACAGGTCATGTTCAAGTCCAAAATGCAAGGCCTCCATCTCCCACCTCCATGTCCCAGATGTATGGCCAACATTAGGCTTGGAGTATAGAGGTCACTAACGGGAGTGGATGCACCAGGCATTAGCACAAGCAGGGCAGGCACAGAGCTCCACCTCAACTTTTTGCCCCCCCCTCCTCAATCATGAGGGACCCAACAAACCCATCTCCCCAGCTTCTTACTCATGAGCACAACTCACATTAACAATGCCACTTATATACCAAATCAGTGTTTACTAAACAAAAACTACAATAATGCCAACCAGAAATATAAAAATGTGAACTTACCAACACAGAAACAGTTTTTGTTATTTTTGGACCAGACGGCGGGGTGTTCCGGTTTTGCCAAGGAATACGGAGGTAGAGGAACATAGCGTTAGGGAGAACTCCACTAACGCTAAGGACCAGAGCTAGGGGACCCCCAGGGGTCCTCGAGGCAGTTCCAGGGGGTCCCCAGCTAAATGATAGTTACGGTAGGAACCAAATGCATGGGCCCTTATGGGTCTGTAAGTCTGTGATAATCTACAAACTCGCAGTACATCACAGCATGAATTCTAAGGGCTTGGCGTCCCTAAAGGTCTGACCTTAAAAAATCCCCTGACATACACATGAAAATGTGAGCTTTAACTATTATTTTTGTCATCCTTTTTTATTGTATGCCAGTGTTTGTGTGTGTGTGTGTGTGTGTGTGTGTGTGTGTGTGTGTGTGTGTGTGTGTGTGTGTGTGTGTGTGTGTGTGTGTGTAGGAAATTTGTAATATGGAATGCATCACCACCAGGAATGTATTAATTCAGGTTGGTAAACACTGCCAGCAATTTTCATAGATTTTACCTTAATCTGAAGACCCACAGAAGCCACTTGTGTCCATGTTGTGTAGGTTCACACACTTTCTCGCGTCCACGTTATACATGTCCTCTTTCACCCAGTTTCTTCTCTTAGATACGGCCCGGTGAAGAAAAAAATAAAAGCTTCCAGACAATCGATGCGCTCTAGAGATAAATTCTGAGATAAAGCCATTTTTCTGCCAAGGTTTGTTTGTATTGAAGGCAATGGAAGCTTCATCACTTCCTGATGACGTCATCTCCCAAAGCATGATGGGAAACTGAGTTCCTACATAGTCAAAGTTTAAAGGTCCCCATTTCAAATATGATTCTTTTAGTGGGTCCCCAGTTCAAATATGATTCTTTTAGTGGGTCCCCAGTTCAAATATGATTCTTTTAGTGGGGGGGTCCCCAGATCAAACATGATTATTTAGGGGTTGGTCTAAAGCTTCATGTAAAAAAAAGTTTTTTTCTAACTCTTTAAGGCTATATAAATAAAGACTGCGACAATATCCAGTGACTTGCCTTTTTTAATTTTTCTCTCAAAGTAAATAAATGTTTCATCTTGGTGTCGGGGGGATTGTAAAACTATCAGTCACTTGTCAGCTGGCAGACAGAACACAGTGCACCGCGTCCCCAGTCACCTTGGCTGTGCCCCGGCAACCAATGCAAAAAAACTGTATTAATCCATTTAAACCGAGAACGCCAATAGATTTTTTTTCTAAAATGTGTGCAAATACCCAATTCCATAAATGTCTTCTAAATCTTTCTAAGGTTTTTGAAAAACGCATGCGGTCCTTGACTTTTTCATGTCAAGGACGCCTCGCTCTGCGAGGCGTTGTGAGCTTGTAGATCAGCTATTTTTGGCAAAGAGGTTTGGTGTGGAGGAGAAAAAGTGGTTAAATATCTGAAAACACAAATTGACATGAATCTAAAATACACTGATGATTGTGCTGTCAAACAATGAAACTAAATGGAATCTATGAAAAGGTTGTGGGGGTCCCTGCTTCATCTCTCTCTCAACTAAGGGGTCCTTGGCCTGAAAACGTTGAAGAGCCCTGAGCTAAAGTATACAATGATTCTCGGTCTCACAGGGTTAATGGGCTGGACAGCATTGATTGTGGTTGTCCAGGGGGCGTGGTCGAAGGGGACAGCTTCTTGGGCCGCAGCCCAGAACATTTTCTCAAAAACAACAAGACACCAGAATCATTTTGGGACGTTTTCAAAATAACATTTAACTTTGTGACATTGTGCAGCAGCAGCAGCAGCACTACTACTTCTACCTGTAAAAAGGCAAAAGTTAAGAAATTACATTCAATTTTAAGAGGACTATATCCCCGAACCTTATGTAGCAACAAGACCGGAGGTGCTGGCCTATAGCTCAATGGTGAAAGTGCCGACACACACACACATTCCGATGGAAATTGGTGTCGGCAGATTCGGTGCTAGCAGCAGGGGGGGGGAGGAAGGACACTACGCAGAGTTTGCCCCTTCCTGCCCATGAATAAACAGAAAGCAGCCACCTTTGGCCGAGACAGGCAAAAGGGCTAGCTCATCGCTTGCACTTCAAACGACTGTGTTTACGAGTGTGACCAGAACACCAGGGGGGGGAAGACTTCTCCCCCGTGAACTTTTCAACTAAGCGGAACATTAACAAAATGTCACACCAGTCCACACACACGAAAACACCTTATCTGATGGCGCTAAAACAAGTGAAGAGCGACGCCTTCTTTCCTTTGTCTGAAAATATTGTGTTTTCCATATATGCTCTATGTGCCCGAAATAACGTAGGCTTCCCGATGACCATAGCGACGAGACGGTCGCAAAATATACCAAGCTCCGCGCAACCCATAGACGGAGGACAGATGCCCTGTGTGATATAGGCCTACTGTTAACTGATGGAGATCATGCGTTCGTTTTGGAGCCAAACGAACATAGGACATGATCGTTTCATTTTTGAATAAGAGACATAATCACATGAGCATTTTACACCTTTTTGTAAATACACTGTAAGAGCAACATTCAGTTTCAGCAGCTTTTTCGTTTTATTTTTCATTTCTTTGATTTTCCCTGTTCCCACGGTAAGCTTTGATTCAAAATGCATTGTAATGAGGTCGCACAATGGTTTTGTGGATAACTCGCTTACATAGGGAATTCCCGCACCTATATGGTACGAATGTTCAGTTATTGAATTAACTTAGCAAAGTGATACAGTAACTCTACTTTCTCCTTTCATTCTTTTCTTTTATTTTCTATGCTAAGAGCATCCAGTCTGAACGTAAGCAATCAGTACTATCTCTTTTATTTGTTTGTTTTAATCTTGTAAAGCAGAGTAAACACTAACTAACTTTTAAATGTACCGAACGAGAGCGTTCATATTGCAATAGAAGACTTCTTTGCAAAGTATTTAGTTAGTCTGTTTTAAACGTTTTACAAAGTTTTACATATTTTGTTTGCGAGGAACGGGTCGCTTTTCATGGTTATTAATTGTATGTCAAACAAGCATGCGACATATGATCGCGTCTAGTTTGAGATATTAATTGCTACAGGCTGAACGCAAAGCTGTAGTTTTTGAAAAATAACCATGACGGGACACGCGATTCTCGCCACCTTTTTCTAGTGACTATCTACGATATAATCAATAAAGCTTTGATCTTATCTCACTTGGTTTGATATAGAATAACGTCTGTAGTCTAAGATCTAATATACTTTTATCTAAAAGCATATCTTGGAGAGGTCTGACCTACCGATCTTATTACCTCCCACGTGGTTCACACACCACAGTATAGTCGCTTAAATTAGCTGGACTGATAATCATTTTAGTGCACTTACATATTTGTAAGTAGATTAAAACGATTCTAAGACGTTATCCTATGTTCTCCTCGCATGACAGCAAGTTTTGCTTAAAAATGTTGTGCACACCATTTATGATTTTTCAATAAATAAGTTGACATGAGATAATTTTAAAATCATATCTGGACATTCCTTTATTACTGTATATTGTGAATTGATTTGTGAAGCAACCGAAACATTACTACTTCATTAAAAGAACCCACACTTAATTGAGTGTGAAGAGGAGTTGATTTTCACGAACCATATGATCATCATCATATCTTCTTGAACATCACCCCTTCATTCTGCATAATTGCTCTTAAATACTGTATTAGGACACAGTATTAGCTCTTATAGCCTACAGAATTGGCACCCCAGATGGGAGATATGAAGTTGATGTCTCGGTGTTGTTTTATTTTTGATTCATAATATAACGTAATTAATGTTGTGCGTACTGCGCATTTGAATCACATCATTTGTGACGCTGGCCGTCATCAAATAACTTGGATTCGAAGCGCGGTAGACGCAGCATTGTCTTCCTAACGTATCTATGTCCTGTGAGGATTTTTAATTGTGGCCACAATTGGAATAATTCGCAGAACATTATACAAACTTTGGGGTGAGTTGAAAGCACCTGAAAAGCAGCGGTAATCCATTATAATATTAGCTATATTTTAAACTTTTACCCTGGTTTAAGCATAGTGGCTGTTATGTTCGCGACCTCTCATTTTTAATTAATTTGAAATGAGTCTTTCGCCTGGCAAATAATTTTGACTGAATAACAGTAGCCCTTTATGTATTTCAACAGAGGAGAATCTTTAGGATTGTGTTCTCCTTTCAGCATCCCCATAACAATTCGTTGTGTATGGGGGGGGAATTATTTTAAATAGGAAAAGCGTGTATCTAAATACTCTGCTAAAAAGCAAGTGAAAGGAACGTTGTGCCTTAAAATAAACCCCACAACAATTCTAATCAGAGTTTCTCTCTACACGTAGCTTTGGCTCCGTGGCCGTGTGTGTGTGTGTGTGTGTGTGTGTGTGCATACTCGTGCGCGCGTGCATGCATGCGCGGGGTGCGTTAAAGCCTGTCTTTCAAACGCTCCAAGCTGAATAGACCGATCTAGTCTGTTTTCTTGAACCAGCGCCATTTTGAATTCGGGGTGTGGTTTCCCACGCCCCCTGGTAAACGCAATACCCCCGCCCGCCCCACGTTTACGTGCGCGGTCCGCCTCCTCTAAAGGGGCACCTCCTCTTTCAGTACTACTGTCTCCCTCTCCTGGGGGAAGTCCAGTACTACTACCTCCCGAGGTATTTTAAAGCCCTTTTGCCCACTCTTTCATAAGAGCGCCTCTGCGGTCATAGCGATCTCATTTCGGCATTTTAACCTAAGTCAACTTTAACTATAGTTCACTAATGGTTACAGGCCCACACATCTATAATCTACCAAGGTGAAACTGAGCTGTGTTTCTAGAACGTTTTCTTTGTTTATTATTCCAATCCCCTATCCTTTTCAGAGTGATTTTGATATTCTACAAATAAAAGGGCTGACTACTTTCTATGGCTGACACACTGATTGAGTGATTACTAAAACTGATTTAGTAAGATCAAACAAACAGGGTCCTAGCTACTGGATAAATAGGTTGGTTTAATTTACTTTAATCTAACTTAATTCATAGAAGCAATTAATTAAGTTGTGTTTTGTCATCAACATTTGTGGAATACCATTCTCACTGGAGAAGCTTAAGGATTCGAAGCTTTTATGCGTCATCCAACTAAAGAATAATTGTTTTTTTAATTAAAATTTAAAAACTTCAATTAATTTTGTTTATAAAAAAAAAGTTTTTGTGTCACTTGAAATCCCTTCAGTCATATCATTTATTAATTTAATTAATAGGACTAAAGTAAGCAGCCTTTAGCTGCACGATTACAATTTTGGACACCACTCCTTGGATGAAACACGAAAGTTTAGGCCCTTTCATTAATTGAGAATTAAAGGATAATTTCAAATCAAACGCATATATAAAACCCCTGGGTTTTGTTTATCTGATTCCAAGCCCTCAGACTTACACCCCTGGCATTGCAATTTAACATAGTTGAACTGAACCTCAACTATTTATAGCAACAATGGATTCTTTTGTGGGTCTCGTTAAGAACATCGTCACAGACACTGACATCCCCTACTCCATGATTCCTGAAAACGAAGGTCACTCACACCCTCAAATGTACGATAATCTCCAAGATATCGGTAAGAATCATGAAGCTTTAAAAACAAAAAGTAGTAAAGCCAGACTTGATTGTGCTGGCTTGTTACTCGGGAATTTAGCTTGGTTAAGAGCTTTAGATGTTAAAACAATAAGAACACAAGCCCATGACCTTGAATTGGAGAGAACCGCAAAAGACGTGGCCTTACAACAGCTAATTGATGAGAAAAACCGTGACAGAACCACTGATACCACGAAAGATGATCAAATTGCCCATTTTCAGAACAAACTTGTAGAAGCAAGAACCGAACTAACTAACACTCAGGCAGAAATGGCCGATCTTAAATCAAAATACCAATTGATGGAGGTCGAGCTCAGAGAAGCAAAGAGAAATGTTAGGCAACTGAAACAGGAAAACGAAGATCTCCAGGTGGTGGAGGTGAGTACTCCGAGCGAACGCTCTGATTCCCCAGTCGAAGACAAGTCACAAGCGATACAAGCCTTGGAACTTGACAATGAGCGACTCCGTCAGGAGGCTGATCAAAACAGCCAACAAAGGATCAGTTATGTAAAGCAAATCACTAGCCTAACAACTGTAAAAGATGAGCTAAGTGATAAGCTTTTACGAGTGGTAACGGACAAACAAGAGCTTAAAACCTTATTACAGAATAGAGACCACGAAATGCAAAGGCAGCAACGCACAATAGCTACTTTTGACAGTGAGAGGATCGAGTATGACAAAGTGATCGCAGCGAAGGAAAAATCTCGCTTTGAATGGCAAGAAGAAGCCGTCAAGGTAAGGGCTGAGGTAACGAAATTGAGATTAGACGTTTTGACTGGCCGCACAGCGGGACCATTAAGCGTCTCCCCCGTTGGCAGCCTGCCGGCTGGCGACCTAAACTTGGTACAGTTTAATCGTGGGGATCAATTGCCTCCGGCACAGAGCTCCCCGAACAGGGGACAATCTTCTCGCTCGCACACTCAGTCAGGGCTCTCTGATCGCGTTACTGACGGTCAAGGCACCGACTCATCGTTTCTTCCTGGTCAAGGTAGCAGATCGACTGTCACTAACTTGCATCCAAGTATTTCTCCCCATGGTGACAACATTTCATCTTTCAGACGTAATGTCTCAGTTCTGGACCCCTCCACTAGAGGCGACAGGACGAATGTCACTTTCGTGAATCCGGACACTTATCCGTACGGCGGCAACGCTTCGTCTTATGGGCGCAATGCCCAAGACTTTGACGGCCCCATTCAAGGTGGCAGGTCGACCGCCACTGGCAGACATCCGGACACTGATCAATACGGAGGCACCGCCCCGGTGGATCGCCCAGGTCTCAGTGGCAGGTCAACTGCCGCCGACGCACATCAGGGTGTATACCCCGATGCTAGGACCCGAGGCCACCCACGCGGTGGAGATGGATGGCCCCCTGGCCAAGCTTACGGTCCGAATACACAAGACCGAGTGCTTTCCATACCCACTCCACAGTTGATCTCGGCAGCGACCCATTTGAAGATCTTTTTCGACCCAGGCTCACCGCACTCTTTGCAAGTGGTGTCTTACTTGGACGATATTGAGGAACATCTCAATATGCACGGTCAAGTCGATATAGGGACCATACTAAGAATGGTCCGGTACACGTCCGCCCAGAAAGTACGCGATTTTATTAAACGTCAATCGGCGAGGGTTCGCAATGACTGGGAAACTCTCCGACGTGTGCTCATTGAGGAGTACACGGATTATCGCGTTCAGAGCGGAATCAGCGCCGCCGTAGCGATTCATCAGAAAAAGAATGAACCGGTGAATCTGTACTACGAGAGGATGAGAATGGCTTTCTTCGGAGACCGTAACGAACCGGGTTTGGAGGAGTCTGTAGAGTTTAAAACTCTGTTCATGGACCATTTACTACCCGCCGTGAGGAGGCAGATACCGCTTGGTACAATGCCCAGAGTAACGTCTGCTCATGACCTCAAGGCCCTTGCCCGCATGGCTTTCGAGAGGGAACGCCCTACGAGCGGACCTGACAGGGAAATGTTCGATTTGGAATTGGAAGGTGGTTACTCCAACCGTCCTAAACCCAAGTTTTCACAGGATGAGCAATCTTCTCAGAAAAGCCGAGAAGACGGCGATCGAGACCGCAGGAGAGACAAACCGACCTCCTCATGGAATCGGAATCGATCTTCTTCGGCTGAACGGGATCGCTCTTTCTCGCAAGACAACCGCTATCGGGAACGTAGCCAAAGCCCGTATCGTAAACTTCGCTTCAATGACGTACCGTCAGACGAACCTAAGTCACTGAAGGTAAGGAACCTCTCGCCCCATCCCGCTAAAGAAGAGCGCCCAGCTCCGAAGAGCGACAGCAACTCAGTAAGCATTGACGTGGCAACACTGAATAAAATACTTGCAGAGGCTCGCAGCGTGGCTGTGAGAACAGGTAAGCTTAATCGCGGAAAGAGGCCGAAAAAGGGGACCAAAAAGGCTACGCCTAAGCCTAAATCCGATGAGGATCAAGGTAAGAAAGAGAAAGACCCCGAGAAGGACGTGATGTGTCTAACGGTAAGTATCGGTGACAAACCTTTCCCAATCGAACAGAGCCGGCCGGAGTTGACAGAAACGGTGACATTGGGCGTAAATGCGCCCCCAGACACACCTCCTGTCCTATACACCGTGGGTGAAGAAACTTCTAACTCTTTTGAAGTGCTGCGACTCACACACGGTGGGCCCGATCCCAGTAATGTCGATACATTACCGGAGGAGGAAGGCTGTACCGTTCTTACCATCCAGCAACGACCCTTATCCGCTGTTTCGGATCCAGAGACCTTTAGGACTCCGGGACCTAGGCGGCTGTTGACTGAGGTTTTGCAACGAGGCCTTCACAGGAAATTGTTCTTGACAGTGACGCTGGAACGCAACGTCACTCACGAGGCCCTGATAGATACCGCAGCGGATATCTCCCTAATGTCTGGAAGCCTTTTCAGAATCTTACAAAACGAAGCGAGGCGCACTAACAGAGAAATCAAGCTCTGTTACCATCCCGTCAACATACTCCCTTATGCCAATGCTAGCACAAGGCTGGAGAACGTGGCTCTATGCCACGTACAGATCGGACCCATGGAAATGATACATCCGATTTATGTGTCGGTCCTGGAAAATGTGCCCCTCCTTATGGGTCGCGACTTGCTTTACCGTCTCCAGCCCATCATTGACCTGAGGGAAAATGGCTTGACCATTTCTTCGGAACTTCGAGTGCCTGACCCGTTTGATCTTACCCCTTATCAAGAAACGGCGTGCGTTTCTCTGATAGAGGATCATGATATGGACAAACCCACGAGACCCCCCGGTGATCAAGAACTCCTTCGCCAACGACAGGCATTCCTGTGCACCCTGGAGACCTCAGTGGACCCAGAGAGATTTTGCCCCCAGATATCCGAAGGAATTACTCTAGAGGGCAAACTGTGCACCAATGTGGCACTCGCTTTGTGGTCGGAATGGTCCGCCATTAGTGTGGAAAACTTCGCCCTGCTCCAAGAGGCTAATTCCTCACTCACGCTGCAGAGGAAAAGTTTGCGCTTCCCCTTGGGGACGCCCCAACCGACTACCGCCCGCGCCGTTGGCGTTTGCTCTCTTGCTTTGTCTTGGGGAGGCCATGTCTTGAACCACGCTTTCCTGGTCGTCCCGGGACTCTCGCAGAACGCATTTGTGGGTGCTGATCTATTAGTCCGACTGGCCGTGACGATAGACATACTCAACAACGTTCTCTGGGCATTTGCGCCCATCGTGGTCGACGAAACTTCTCTTACGACCCGTCAAATTCTGGCCGGTCAAACTATTCCCCAGGTGTGCGGTGCAATCTCCGAACGCAAGGCCGTAATCCCTGCTCGCATGTCCGATGTCCCTGTGAGGTTGAACATCAGACCTGGGCAGGAACTCGCTGACTCCCTTGTCTTCTTTCAACCGGACCCGGAGTTCTCTCTTCAGGGTTTGTCCTGTAAGACTACTCCACTGTTGGAGATGGTGGGTAGAACAGCGTTCCTGCTGGTAACGAACCACTCGAAGTTGGATGTCACTCTGTATAGAGGTTCAAGTTTAGGTCTGATGATCAGTGCAGACTTCTACGACTTCAACCTAACGATTCCGGTTATTGGCAAGCTCCCACCTAACCTCCACTCGGACGGCACGAGCGAGAATCTGGTACGGACACGGCCCAGGGGGGCGATATCCATTATCTCCCAATTACCCATTGACCAGGAATCAGTTGGCAGGGTTGAGATGCAGGATGACGACAACATGGTCATCTATGACTTGACCTTGGGTGAAGTGGTCCCTCCGGGTGAAACCATCGCAACGCCATCTATGGATCCGCCCCCAAACTCTTCTGAACCTTATGTTGGGTTCACAGCAGAGTTGCAGCAAATGATGCCGTTGGCGGACGCATCTGATGATCCCGCGGTGATCGCCGAGTTCAAGCGTATCTTGTACAAGCACGGCAGCGTTTTCGCTAAAGATTCTCTGGATGGTGGTCTCACTTCTCTTCACACGGTGAGGATTCCGACCGACCCCAACGCTAAGCCATCTTTCGTGCGTCAATACAAGATTCCCCTTGCGTCGTACGAACAAGTTCATCAGACCTTGGAGTCGATGACGGACAAAAGCATCGTACGCTACTGCAATAGTACCTATAACTCACCCCTTTGGCCTGTCCTGAAGAAATCTAACGGGAAATGGCGTATTACCGTCGATTACCGGCAGCTGAACAAACAGGTTGCTTTGTCCCGGTGGCCCATGGCCCAACTAGAGCAGGAATTGCCCAAGGTGAGAGATTCAAAGGTGTTCTCCACTTTGGATGTGGCCTCGGGTTTTTGGACCCTACCGGTACACCCAGACGACCAGCATAAACTGGCGTTCACCTTCGCAAACCGACAATACACCTTTAACAGGTTACCGTTCGGATATGCCAACTCGCCCGCGGAATTCAATATCTTCTTGAACCGCGCATGTCCTGACGCCTCCGACCGAGGCAACGTGATCTTCGTGGACGACATCCTGATCAGAAGCAAGGACATACCGTCCCACCTGATCGAGATCGACCACGTCCTTGGACAATTGTCCGCGGCCGGCGCGAAAATCGTGCTGGCCAAAGCTCAGTGGTTGCGCAAAAAGGTGGACTACGTAGGGCTCTTAGTGGGCCCCGACGGTGTCGAACCCCAGTCGAGCAGAATCCAGGGTATGTTGAATCTGAAAACGCCTACCACGGTTTCTGAACTTCGCAGTTTCTTGGGCGTCTGTAACTACAGCAGACAATTCATCGATGGCTACGCGGAGATAGCCCGCCCTCTTACGGAACTTCTTAGGAAGGACGTACCTTTCGCATGGACGGAGGCACGAGCCACATCCATGAACACGCTGAAGCGTGCACTATGCGCCGCACCATGTTTGGCTTTTCCAGATGCAAACAGAGTTTTCTACCTGGAGGCGGGTTTCTCCCCGACATGTATGTCAGCTGGTCTGTACCAAAAGTACGACGCGGACAAGCGGGTTGTTGCCTACGCTTCCAAAGGCCTGAACGAAGTCGAACAAAAGTTCTCGGACTGCGAGAAAGCACTGTTCACGACGGTGTGGGCGGTAACACATTTCTCCAACTACGTGGGGGGACAGAAGGTCATTATCGAGACGTGCCACCAGCCTGTCATGTTTCTGAACAGCCAACGCCTGCGGAAGGGTGCAGTGACTAACTCCCGCATCGCCAAATGGCTGATGGCTTTCCAGAGCCACGACATAGAGGTCAAGTACGCCCAGAACCATAAAATGCCCCTAGGCTCTGGCCTGGCTGTGTGTCAGAACTGCACGCAAGATCCGGTGGATCCCGAGGTCATTCTACACAATGTCACGCCTCCCCCACCGACGCGTCATCACTACTACGAGGAGAACGTGTGCACAAATATGTCGACAGTCTATGTCGACGGGTCTTCTTTCAGTACACCCCCCCCACGCCGTGCGGGTGTTGGGGTGGTGTGGGTAGGCAACAAGCCTGCGGGACCCTTGTGTTTCAAGCTCGGTGATCAGACCTCTCAATACGCGGAGATTTCCAGCATACTGATTGCACTTCAATGTGCGTCTGAACACAACATCAAGGACTTGGTGATTTGCACTGACTCGAACTACGCACGACTCAGTTTCACATGCCATTTGCCCAACTGGCGTAAGAACGACTTTCAGACTGCAGGTCGGAAACCGGTCAAGCATAAAGACTTGATCCTTGCATGTGATCACATCGTGAACACACAGGATATGCAGATATACTGGAAGAAGGTTAGGGGTCACTCAACCCTTCCAGGGCCTGACAAAACCTTCAACGATGAAACGGACGCCCTCGCCAAGATGGGGGCTGAGCAAGGTTTGCCTTGGGACTTTGTCCCTGTCGACCCCTGTCCGATTCCCACCCTTAACGTCTGCGTGGTGACGCGGGCTGCCGCTCGCGCCACGCAGAACCCACCCATGGCGTCTGCTCCCGCACCGCCGCCTTCTGCATTGGCTCCGGCAATAACGGACTCGGATTTAATGGCCCTTCAAGCGGCTGACCCAGCACTTGCTCATGTCATTGCGCTCCTGTGTGGCGTCGTACCTGTCCCAATTCCGCTTGACGATGCCAACTCTACTGAGTATCTGGCTCAGCTCTTGTTGCTGCGTAAACGCTTGCACATGTCGGATGGTCTACTGCTGTATGCTGCTGACGAATACACTTCGCCACGGCTCGTGATCCCTCAGCATCATAGGGGGGTCCTGCTGGCGTACGCCCACGACGCACCGACCGCTGGACACAGAGGTGTCAAAGCGACGTACGAGGAATTGTGCCAGGTGGCATACTGGCCGAAAATGTACGAGGATGTGACAGACTACGTGAAGGGGTGTTTGATCTGTTGCCAGTTCCAACCGACTAACCCCAACCACAGAGCACCCCTCCAAAGGAGAGGTGTTTCATTCCCGTGGTCCGACCTCCAACTGGATTGGGTGGGCCCCACGACTGTCTCGTCTAGAGGTAATCGATACTTCTTAGCCATTACGTGTGCCTTCACGAAATGGATTGAATGTCTACCTGCGACTAACGACACCGCGGAAACCACGGCAATACTCCTGCTAAACCATGTCTTCAGTCGTTTCGGTCTTTGTGCTCGGGCATCTTCAGACAGAGGTGTTCATTTCACTGCGGAAGTGATGCAAGAGGTCTGGCGGTTATTAGGTGTGAAGAACCAACTCCACATCAGCTACCACCCAGAGAGTTCTGGTCAAATTGAGAGATGTAACCGTACGGTCCTGACCATATTGCGAAAATACGTCTCTGCCAATCAGAAAGATTGGGACGTCAAATTGCCCCTGGTCCTCATGGCCATTAGGGCAACACCTCACGCAACAACGGGGGTGTCACCTTTCGAAATGATGACAGGCCGGCGAATGACTCTACCTCTACATCTGCTGTACCAGACAGGCAACGTGAACTTGGCCACAGCCTACACGACTCACCAATACCTGACGGACCTGCACGCCCACCTCAGAACCACTTTCTCCTTTGCCCAAGAACATCTGCAGAAAAGTGTTGATGCCCAGAAGTCGTACTACGACCACAAGGCGTCTCAGGTGGAGCTCCAAGTAGGGGATCAGGTCTGGTATTTTATCTTTGCGTACCCACCGAGGATAATCAGACCGGGTCCCGGGAAATTGAGCAAGAAGTTCCTTCCCAAGTGGAAAGGACCATACACCATCGTTGACAAGCTCTCTCCCGTGGCCTACAAGATCAAAATCCCTAAGCCGCGAAGTGACCCAGAGTTCAAGTGGGTGCACCGAAACCAAGTCAAGAAGCACACCCCTCAGCGCATCACTAACTAAAAGACCAGTAAAGCGAATTAGAACGAACACACAGTGTCCCCCGAAGCCAGATGAAGTGATTCAATCACATGTAAAAAAAAAACCAGGCCATCTCAACATTAATAGTAGACATATTTTCAACCCTTTCAAAATAAGACCTCAAATAACATCTTACGAGTCTAGGTTAGGACATGATCATAAGACAAGTGTTTATTTTCGTTTTCTTAAATCCTTTGCATGACGCGTATAGTAAGTTTTGTTTTCTTTTCTGTTTCTTCTGTTTTTCTCCCTAGTTCATGATGAGAGCCCTAGGAGTGTATATACTACTGACCCTGATTTCCGAGGCCACATTCCAAGCCGATTATATCACGGAAGCCGACGCTGCGGGAATCGTTCTCAAAGACCAATCAGGTCTACTAATTACAAATGTCAGAACCGTCACGAGGACAGTAGCTGTCAAATTCGACTCTAGTGCCATATACCGAAAACACATGCACCACCTGCAACAAGCCTTCCTAGCCGAGGATATATCCTCCGACTTAGCATATTACTTAAATGACATCATAAAACATGGCGGAACCGAGGTATCCCACATCATAGCACAAATACAGAAGAACATGGTGACCCTAGAGGAACTGAAAACACACCCCGTTCGCCAAAAACGGTTCCTAGGACTCCTACTGTCTGCCGCGGCCGCGGTTGGATCCATTTTTAGTCTGGGTAATTCAGGGATGAATACAGTCACCTTACACCACTATCGAACTCTGCTGGAACAACTTCAAGCAGAGCAAACCCACATAAAAGCGCAATACCAGGTACAAAGTGATAAGATGCAAACTATAGGAGAAACCCTCAAAAAGACCATTGTTGTTGTAAATACCTACAGCCAGATGTTCAATCGTTCCTTCGAACAATTCAGAATGCTTAAGACCATGATGGATTATCAGTTGACAACGATTCAAGTAGCCCAGATGTTAATGAACGACATGTTACGAGAGGTTGAAGCATGCATAGAGGCTCTCAGCCAGGGTAGGATTCCCGCTTATCTAGTTCCTATGTCCCTAGTCCAAGACATCCTGAGCCAGGCCACAGGAGGTCCCGTCTCCCTTGACCAGGCTCACCTTGCCTATGCCTTAGGAGGCGCCCTTCTCCTTACCGCAGACGCCCAACATAACGAACTAGCTTTCATCCTTAGTCTCCCTATCATTGACAACCAAAACGTATATCGTCTCAAGGACGTAGTTAACGTAGGGGGGTGGCATGATGACACCTATGTCCGGATCACTACCCCCGAAGTGGTAGCATATCACGACAGTACTCCCAGTCTTTACTTAGCGCCCAATTTGAAAATGTGCACCCTAGTTAAAGACGTACATTACTTATGCCCATCTAAACCTTTTACACGAGACAACACCAACGGAATCTGTGGACTCAAACCCATGCAAGACAAGTCCAGATGTATGGCCCAGACCAAATCAAGGGCCCAGGTTCTGACTACCAAAGCAGAAATCGTAGGAAATCGTTGGCTTGTCAGTTCACCCCAACTGATGGGTACCATCCGATATGACATACATGATACCTCCAATGCAGTGGCCCTACCATCTCAAACCTTTTGGGTCAATGTCCCAAAGGGAGCCATCTTTCACGTAGGCGAAATGGCACTATTCCATCTACCCGAGGGTACCATTCCGACCGAATTAGAGATTTCCTCTTTCTTCGACGAACATGAACTCAAACTAGACTCGAACACCCTCAGACAGTTGGAGGGAGCACCCCAGCAGATCGAGCTAACCGCCCTCGATGCTGCCCTCGAAACCAAACCTGTCCTAATGGACTCCGACCCATACACCCTTGCCGGCTCTTGGTCGGCCTCCGACTCCCTACTAGTCCTACTAGTGGTGCTGGGCTATATTATCGCTGCCGTCACTGCATTCTTGTTCGGTAGGCGCCTAACGGCCGTCAATCGACGTTCGGGCAACGTCGCCGCCCGATTTAAATGTCGTGAGGCATCACCATCAGTAGTCATGGAGATCCCAGAAGTCACTCCCCTCCACCCACCATTTCAAGGTGACCGTGGGACCCTGCCTATACAAGACGAATAATCTTAGATACTAGGGCTCTAGTTTCAAAGTAGATACCTCCCCCTTTGGACAAACGGGGACGGCCTCCGTCGACATATGATTGTAATCGTTAATTTTTACTTTTTGTTGGGGTTTTCCTTTGTTTACTTTTTATATAAAAGAGGAACCCAACACGTAGATCGGAAATCTTTTAGATTTATTGTGATCTCCCATTAGGAAAGTCGGTCCCTATACGCAACGCCTAATAACTACCTCTCTCTTCGGAGAAACCCTGTGAATGTACACCATGTTACCACAAGCTTTGCGGCTAGGGTCGATTGGGATTTTCATGCGAGGTTATAACTTTACTTTTATACCTTTTTGTGATATTTTGTTGTTTTCCTGGACTAAGACAATCAACCTCCTACCTCTAAAGTGTAGGGCACCTACCTCTGAGCCATGGTCCAATATTGGACCACGTTAGAATAGGACGAAGTCACCTTATGCTTTAAAACAAATGGGCCTTGCCCCATCTTATATTCTAAGTGTGTGATTTGAGTATGTGTTCAGGCCAGACCATTTTAGCTTACCAGGATTCATCATACCCTGTGTTCCGTGGTCTAACTTTTACGCCTGAGTTGTTATTTTTACTTTTATCATTTATGGGCCCCCTTATAGTTTTATGGCCACTATATCACGACTGATGCTCAACCTAGAACTATAGGACGTTCTTTTCTTTCATCTTTCTCCTCCTTCACCCTGTCACTATCACCTTGAGGCATACGCTCCAATGCTTAGTTGTGAAGCATGTAGATTATTGAGTGCGACTATCATGACAATGTATCTTGAACTGATAGCTGTGAACCTTAAGGACAGTGGAGAGGGAGCACAAGGTGTGCCCTGTTTTGTTTTGCCCTGTTCTGTTTTTTTTCCCTTCCGTCTCTATGGCCCACACGCCTAAGCTGCTGGAGGCCGGAGAGCATCTCTACTGCTGAACCTGCTCCGTTTATGCTCACACAAGGAGTACACCTGGCATGCTGCTCTACAACCAGGTGACATCTCCTACAACGTCCGCGCCTATCCTGTTTCCTGATGACCGGGTGATGTCTACTACAACGCCTACATCGGTCATGCTGCTCATCGACCAGGTGATGTCTTCCTCCAGACAGCATCTCCACTACCGAATCCGCTCAGCTCCTGTGACTCCCACAGCATCTACACCTGCCATGTTACCTGACGACCAGGTGATGTCTCTTTCAACGTCTACACCTGCCGTATTACCTGAAACACAGGTGATGTTGGATACTACGATCTACAACCCCCTGAGTTTCAGTAGGGGGGAATTCTGTAGCAACAAGACCGGAGGTGCTGGCCTATAGCTCAATGGTGAAAGTGCCGACACACACACACATTCCGATGGAAATTGGTGTCGGCAGATTCGGTGCTAGCAGCAGGGGGGGGGAGGAAGGACACTACGCAGAGTTTGCCCCTTCCTGCCCATGAATAAACAGAAAGCAGCCACCTTTGGCCGAGACAGGCAAAAGGGCTAGCTCATCGCTTGCACTTCAAACGACTGTGTTTACGAGTGTGACCAGAACACCAGGGGGGGGAAGACTTCTCCCCCGTGAACTTTTCAACTAAGCGGAACATTAACAAAATGTCACACCAGTCCACACACACGAAAACACCTTATCTGATGGCGCTAAAACAAGTGAAGAGCGACGCCTTCTTTCCTTTGTCTGAAAATATTGTGTTTTCCATATATGCTCTATGTGCCCGAAATAACGTAGGCTTCCCGATGACCATAGCGACGAGACGGTCGCAAAATATACCAAGCTCCGCGCAACCCATAGACGGAGGACAGATGCCCTGTGTGATATAGGCCTACTGTTAACTGATGGAGATCATGCGTTCGTTTTGGAGCCAAACGAACATAGGACATGATCGTTTCATTTTTGAATAAGAGACATAATCACATGAGCATTTTACACCTTTTTGTAAATACACTGTAAGAGCAACATTCAGTTTCAGCAGCTTTTTCGTTTTATTTTTCATTTCTTTGATTTTCCCTGTTCCCACGGTAAGCTTTGATTCAAAATGCATTGTAATGAGGTCGCACAATGGTTTTGTGGATAACTCGCTTACATAGGGAATTCCCGCACCTATATGGTACGAATGTTCAGTTATTGAATTAACTTAGCAAAGTGATACAGTAACTCTACTTTCTCCTTTCATTCTTTTCTTTTATTTTCTATGCTAAGAGCATCCAGTCTGAACGTAAGCAATCAGTACTATCTCTTTTATTTGTTTGTTTTAATCTTGTAAAGCAGAGTAAACACTAACTAACTTTTAAATGTACCGAACGAGAGCGTTCATATTGCAATAGAAGACTTCTTTGCAAAGTATTTAGTTAGTCTGTTTTAAACGTTTTACAAAGTTTTACATATTTTGTTTGCGAGGAACGGGTCGCTTTTCATGGTTATTAATTGTATGTCAAACAAGCATGCGACATATGATCGCGTCTAGTTTGAGATATTAATTGCTACAGGCTGAACGCAAAGCTGTAGTTTTTGAAAAATAACCATGACGGGACACGCGATTCTCGCCACCTTTTTCTAGTGACTATCTACGATATAATCAATAAAGCTTTGATCTTATCTCACTTGGTTTGATATAGAATAACGTCTGTAGTCTAAGATCTAATATACTTTTATCTAAAAGCATATCTTGGAGAGGTCTGACCTACCGATCTTATTACCTCCCACGTGGTTCACACACCACAGTATAGTCGCTTAAATTAGCTGGACTGATAATCATTTTAGTGCACTTACATATTTGTAAGTAGATTAAAACGATTCTAAGACGTTATCCTATGTTCTCCTCGCATGACAGCAAGTTTTGCTTAAAAATGTTGTGCACACCATTTATGATTTTTCAATAAATAAGTTGACATGAGATAATTTTAAAATCATATCTGGACATTCCTTTATTACTGTATATTGTGAATTGATTTGTGAAGCAACCGAAACATTACTACTTCATTAAAAGAACCCACACTTAATTGAGTGTGAAGAGGAGTTGATTTTCACGAACCATATGATCATCATCATATCTTCTTGAACATCACCCCTTCATTCTGCATAATTGCTCTTAAATACTGTATTAGGACACAGTATTAGCTCTTATAGCCTACACTTATGTTGTATTTACTTTTAAGAGAGGACAGCGGTCCCTCTGCGCCCAGCAAAGATCTGGTGCATTACCTCTGAGGCGTGTAAATACTGGTATTCCTGAGGGGACCATATATGTTCCCCAGGTTCTATGTTCCCCAGGTTCTATGTTCCCCACTTACCCCCCAAAAAAAGGTCCTTCCCCAGGTTCTATGTTCCCCACTTACCCCCCCAAAAAAGGTCCTATGTTCCCCAGGTTTTATGTTCCCCAGGTTCTATGTTCCCCAGGTTCTGTGTTCCCCACTTACCCCCCCAAAAAAGGTCCTTAGTTCCCCAGGTTTTATGTTCCCCAGGTCCTATGTTCCCCAGGTTCTATGTTCCCCACTTACCCTCCCCAAAAAAGGTCCTATGTTCCCCAGGTTTTATGTTCCCCAGGTTCTATGTTCCCCAGGTTCTGTGTTCCCCACTTACCCCCACAAAACAAGGGTCTGTGTTCCCCACTCAACAACAACAAAAAAAAGGTTCTATGTTCCCCGCTCATCCAAAAATGCAGGAAACTAATTATTAATAACAAACAAAAAAAAAGGAGCATATCCGAGCTTGTCGATCTGCTACTTTTTACACTTTTAAAAGTAAGAGTGGGTTAAATGATTGTGTTCTTGTGTGCCAGAACTCAACATATTGCAGTTAAAACCGAGAAGACTTAGAATAACTAGAAATACTGTTCCTTCGAAACAGTGTGGGCTCGATTCCAACCCAACAAATAGGATACTTTAAGGTACTGTAAGGTACAGTACCTTACAGTATTGTACTGTATCTTACTATACTGTACTGCACCTTACTGTACTGTACTGTACTGTACTGTACTGTACTGTACTGTACTGTAACTTACTGTACTTTACTGTACTCTACTGTACTGTACTTTACTGTATTCTACTGTAACTTACTGTACTTTACTGTACTCTACTGTACCTTACTGTACTGTACTCTACTGTACCTTACTGTACTGTACTGTACCTTACTGTACTATACTATACTGTACTCTACTGTACCGTACTGTACCTTACTGTACTGTACTCTACTGTACCTTACTATACTGTACTTTACTGTACTCTACTGTACTTTACTGTACTCCACTGTACCTTACTGTACTTTATTCTACTTTACTGTACTTTATTGTACTTTACTGTACTCTACTGTACCTTACTGTACTGTATTGTACTTTACTGTACCTTACTGTACTGTACTCTACTGTACCTTTCTGTACTGTACCTTTCTGTACCTTACTGTACTTTACTGTACTCTACTGAACCTTACTGTACTTTTACTGTACTCTACTGAACCTTACTGTACTGTACATATTCTATGTGTTCTAGATCTACATTTGTGATTCTGTGTTTGGGAACCAGCAACTGTCAAATGGACTCCAACTGTAGTGGAGTATATTGAGTGCATATACTGTAGGCTAACAATCCCAGATCACATCTGTCCTCCACTATGTCTATAACCAAGGCGTTCTTCTATGTGGCCACTCCAGACTGAGGAGTGGAGCATGGCTTTTATTGTGTTTGTGGATCTGACTTGGAAATGCATTGGTTTTGATATCTCCCTGACAACCAACAACAACCACTAATATGGCTGACTGTCCCTGCGGGCTCTAGGATATATGGCTATGGGATTTACATCCCATCGCCCGGACTTGATTCTTGATCACAGCTGTGTAATCAGTAGAGTGGAGAGGGACATTTATTTATAGTTTTAACTATAACTATAGTTTTATACATCACACAGCTTAGACATTTGGATCAAATCAGAGAGCAGACCTGTGTGAACGCAATGATATAGATAGCATATCTGAAGTGTGAACACTGCAGCCACAGCGCCTTAACATAAACATGGGTCTATTATCCTTCTCTCCACTCTGTCCCCACTCACTAAACCCATTGGAAATGCATTGGGTGCTTAAAGTTAAACATTTTTATTTTTTTATATTTATACTACAAAACATTTCAAAACCAAAAATACACGCACACGTGTCCTCAGTAAGCTGAACACATAAAAATGTTAATGGTGTTGAAAGGTGTAAGCGTTTAAGAGATGAATCGCGCCAAAGTTTTGAGGAGATACACATATATAAACAAATAAATAATGAAGATAACATACGTGTGCTCGCCTTCCAGGCGAGCCCACAATAACAAGGCAGAGAGAGAGAGAGAGAGAGAGAGAGAGAGAGAGAGAGAGAGGGGATCAGGTCAAACAACCTGGAGGCATCCACCTGCATGTGAGAAGCTGCTCTTCTTTCATTCCTGGGAATAACAAGAGCCATTCAATCCACAGGCCGCCTACTCTACCAAAAACTTTACCTGGTCATTATTTTCACACACAGACACACACGCGCGCGCGCGCACACACACACACATACACACACGCACATACATCCATGCACACAAGCTCACACATACCTGTACCTGCAGGGGTGTCACCCCAAATCCTGGGCCCTGGGTACAAGGGTTCACTGTGGGCCCCCCATGAATGTTCTTCATAGGGGAAGGAGGGAGTTTAACCCATTTAGACTGGGAACGCATTATTACACATTATTGTGTGCTTTAACTATTGACAATTTATAGCAGATATACAAGCTCACAGCGTGCTTGTAGATCTGCTATTTTTGAATATATAGTATATATAGGCTATATATATATATATATATATATATATATATATATATATATATATATATTTGTCTGTGGTGCTCATACTTTTTCATGTGAAAGGGACTACACCATGAATTTACATTTTTCCAATTTTTATGTATTTTCTTGGTGTCCCACCAGCAACTTCTATCCTCACAAAGTCCTATTTCTGACCATTGTGTCTTTCTCAGTTTATGGGCAGATCTATGTTAGCATGTCTCAGAACGGTCCTGATTGTGAAAGGTCAGATTTGTGATGTCACAAGGCCTGAGAAGGAGGCAGGAGGAGCTGGGAGAGGGTTGGGGACGGGTGGGCAGGCCTGAGAAGGAGGCAGGAGGAGCTGGGAGAGGGTTGGGGAGGGGTGGGCAGGCCTGCTGAGCAGGAGGTGGGGAGGAGTGTGGGGCCAAAACTGGCTCAATAGCGCAGTCCTCCCACTCAGGACAAGGTGGTACTGCAGCTGAAAATGCTCTGAAAGCCAGGCAGAAATGACAGGGGCTCTGTATTCAGGAGTGGTAATTTAGCCTCAAACCTTTTCAAAAACGTTTTTGGGACACAAACAGTGTTATATAAATTATTTTTAAATGCATGGTGTAGGACCTTGAAGGACCCCCAAAATGATATGTATTTGGCCACGGACCCCCCATGTCAAAATATTTAGTTCCAGGGACCACCCCCCCACCCCAAGAAGCAAAATGTGAGTTACAAATGTTTGCTTAAAAACTTTTAAGCAAACTTTTCAAACATAGCAGATCTGCTGTTTTTCAATAGCTAAAGTATAAACTAAGTCCAGGCCCCTCCACCTTGGGCCCTAGTAACTCAGTCCCACTTTCCTCCCCCTTGTGACGCCCCTGCAAACACATTTCCTTTCCTGCCCTGGTTGTCTCCAGACTTGCATTATGCAGACCAGCATCATGCAGTGAATTGATCCCACACTCGGGGACATTACTTCAGGTCCTGTCAGAGGCAGCCTGGCTGCTTGCCGTCAACCTCCTGCAATAAGAAATAATAATAATATGCATCTTGAAAATATACAGATGCAAAAAAAAAGTTGAGTCGTAATGCGATGGACGCTATGAGCATTGGCTTAACGGAGGAGCACAGCAGCCCAGCCAGCGGCTGAGTGGTCAAACTAGGGGTTTTTCATGATTCTGAATCCATTGCAAGCATCAGTTTTACACAAAATACATTCCTTGGGCTAAAAACAGCCCCACATCAGATGGTTAAGTGATGAAAAGTGATGAGTCCTCACTTTTCACACTTTTGTGGGGGCCTTTTTAGCCTAAGGAATGTTTTTTCGTGCAAAACAAATGCTTGCAATGGATTCAGAATCACGAAAAAAACTTAGTTTGACCCCTCATATGCTACTTAAAGCAGATTATTTTTTTGCATTTTGTTCCTGAATAGTAAAGTTAATGGCACACCAACTCTAGCGCTTGATAACACGAATGTATCTGTGTCTCAGAAAGGGTTATCATACCAAAATATAATCTACAGATATAGAGCTTTTCAAAAATGCATGGTAACCTTTGCCACCTTTATACCGACATCTCGTATGGCCCATGGACTATGTTAGTTCATTCTGTTTTGTCTCTGCTCCCCCCCCCCCTCCCTCCCCCCTCCCTCCCTCCCTCCCTCCCTCTCTCTCTCTCTCTCTCTCTCTGTCTGTCCTTGGATGATGCAGTCTTACATTGGAGGCTGACTCATACATTACACAAACCATTCAACATATTGAAGTTCACGGTCAAGATGTTCTCTTTTACCTTTATGTATTTGTTTATCTACTTTGAAGGCTGTTGGTTTTGTATTGACCTAAAGAAAAAATGTTCAAGTCAATACTTTCTTATTGCTAAACAAGGCAAAGCATGAACACATAATACAACATACTGTAGCACATGGGGGTCTTCAACGTGTTCAGGCCAAGGACCCCTTAGTTGAGAGAGAGATGAAGCAGGGACCCCCACAACCTTTTCATATTCTATATAGTTTTATCGTCTGACAGCACAATCATCAGTGTATTTTGGATTCACTGATGATCGGGGCACCCAGCCAGGGCACCCCGAGGGGCATCCCCAATCCGAGGCCGGGTTGAGTCCTCCAGGCAGACTGCAGGCTGCCCGGAGACTGCATCCTGCAGCGGCGGGGGAAAGTGTTATAGGAGGACGATATGGACCAGAATGTCATAATTTATTCTATTCGTCTGTCATTCAATGTTATATGAATTACTTAAATGGTTTCCTGTAGAAATAAGCTTAGTCTTTTCAAGGATTTCCTTTTAGTAGACCTTGTACCAGTGAACTGTACCGTCATGAAACTGTACCTTTTCCCATGCAAACTTCTAATACAGTCTTCAATCAATCAATCAATCAATCAAAGAAAACCCATAGTTCGGAAAATGAGTGGAAAAAGTACAAATAATAGCAGGAACTACAAACGTTTCAAGATGTTAAATAATGTCCTGAGAATCCCATTACCCTATGTTACATAAAACTATCCTCTTAATTTTGCTCTCAAAGTGCACCGTAGCAATACATTTAATGTACAAATGCAATGGAAAGGGATAATACCCACTGACCACACCTCAGTATCAAATGAGGATTTTCTATATATATATATATTTTTGTTTGTTTTGATCTGGTCTTGACTTGGTCTCGACCCCCCGTTGGTCTCGGTCTCGACTCTGACTCGACCCCCTCTCGCACTCGCTCTGACTCGGACTTTCTTGACTAGGGCTGTCAAAATTATTACATAATAGTCTAATCGCAATTATTTGACATAATCGCGATTATGTTTCATAATTGTTTCCATGCTGAAAAATGTCCATATACTTTTTTTAAAGTAAAAAAGATTGCTCACTGTGAGCTTGTAGATCTGCTTTTTCCACTACCAATGTTCTTTTTTAAGTATAAAGTTGTCAAACGTCAGTAATTTCTTTGCATATTTAGGTTATGTGTCATATCTATCATGTGCAACTTCAAAGCCTACAAGCCACACAGAAATGTAATTGTCAACAACAAAAACACAATTAAATAGTTAATCGAAATTATTTGAGTGACAATTAATCGTCATGTAAAATGTCATAATCGTGACAGCCCTAGTCTTGACTTGGACTGGCTTTAGGTGTACTAGACTACAACACCAACCTGTGGCTAGACTGCAGGGACAACAGTTCTGCCCCGGCACTTTTTAATGCCTTGACCCCGTGCTCTCTCCCTGTCAAGAGAAAACAGAGACACCGGCCCACCTCTGAGGTTAGTGTCATCCTTGGGGCGCGACTCCTCACACCTAGCCTGTATTCCAAAAATATCCCCCATGTCCGCAAATGTCACCGTGGCATCCTGGGCACTACTGTAGCTAGCTCTGGTCTAGGCTGTCTGAGCTACTTAGAAAAAAGATAAAAAGAATATTTCTTTCTTTTTTTGGCTTCGAAGTTCATGCCCACATCCTGGCAGGGCGACTTAGGCCATTATGACCTGGAATAATGTTATACTTTAGCTGCTGTGAGCTTGTAGATCTTTGAATATATCTTGTTCAAAGCGAACATTTGTAACCCAAATATTTGCTTCTGGAGGGGTGGCCAAATACATATATAATTCTAGGGGGTCCTTGACATGAAAAATGTCAGTGTGAATCACTGACGAAGAAAAAAATTAAATGGATTTAGAAGACGTTCATAGAATCGGGTCAAACATATTGCACAAAGACTGGCACAAATGTTCAAGATTTTTCAAAAATAGCAGATCTACAAGCTCGCAGCGCAGCACTCGGTGCCGCACCGTGAGCTTGTATATCTGCTATTTTTTTTAAATAGTTAACACTCGGGTGACTGAAAAAAATCACTTCCACTCTGACTGCATTTATCAGTCAAATGACAAAACACCTCCTCCCCTGCTGCCAGCGGGGGTTCTGTTGTCTGTTCTATTGACAATAGAAACCCCGCTGGCAGCAGGGGAGGAGGTGTTGCTCTCCTGGGATTTTTTTTTTGAGAATTTACCTGTCAATTTGACTGATAAATGCAGTCAGAGTGGTATAATCGTATATTATTTCATACTTAGGAAACGTTTCAGAAGGGGGAAAAAAAAAGAACATATGTCTTGAGTATTTAGGTAAAAGTCATGGAAGGGGACATTTCTGAGACTTTCACGGGGAGTTATTGCACTTTGCGATCTCAAAACCGGCCAAAATGACCGATTAGTCACCGCGTGTTAAAGCATATAATAATGTTTAAAGTAACAATGCGTAACAATGCGTTGCCGGTCTACATGGCTTAGAAAACATTCAGTCCACCAGTTAGCCTAGACTTTGACAGTTTGGCCCCTCACGGCCCCCGTTCTGAAAACCACCGGCCCACTTTAGATCGGTGCATTTCTCAGTCCCAACCCATTCTCCAACCAAGGACACAACACACATACGCCCCACACACACACACACACACACGCACGCACGCACGCAGACATTTCAAGCGTTCCACTGATAGGTCGGCCCGCCAGGAGGTCTGTGTCCCGCTGCCTCTGATTGGTCCATCATCATCCATCATTGTTGTCACATGACCTGTGGTTCAAACGCCTGTCACTCACACTGATTGCATCACGATCAAAGTTATTACCAACAGTAGAATGTCCAAAAAGCTCGCACGCACGCACGCACGCACGCACGCACGAACGCACGCACGCACGCACGCACGCACGCACGCACAGCAGCCATCAGGTGCTGGGGTGACACTCTGTAGGAGGCTGTTTAACTGTCACAATGTTTCACAGGTGGAAACATAGAGTATATATACCAGTAAGACTCCCTAATCGGGAGATAAGCGACCGTTGGTCGCTTATCTCCACAAATATCACAACCTCCACCTCTCACGTCATACGGGTAGCCATAGTTACACCTGGAATGTTGAATCTCCATATATGGAGATAACCTACGCATCACACAAAGTCTGACCTCACCAGCCCATACTTGGGCATGGACGACTTATATCTCCATATACGGAGATGGCCATATATGGAGATACAATGACATCACAGAGTCCACAGCTGATGATGTGGCGTGATGTCATACAATACACAAACAAGCCCTATATAAAGGGGCAATTCTCACCAGGGAAGAGAGCATTGCCTGGAATGTTGAATCTCCATATATGGAGATAACCTACGCATCACACAAAGTCTGACCTCACCAGCCCATACTTGGGCATGGACGACTTATATCTCCATATACGGAGATGGCCATATATGGAGATACGATGACATCACAGAGTCCACAGCTGATGATGTGGCGTGATGTCATACAATAAACAAACAAGCCCTATATACTGATGCGATACGATGACATCACAGAGTCCACAGCTGATGATGTGGCGTGATGTCATACAATAAACAAACAAGCCCTATATACTGATGCGGAGATATGAGCAGGGCAAAGGTGTGACGTGTGACGTGTGACCGACCGACGGGCGGCCGGTGGAGGTTTTCATAGTAAACTGCTCCCTGACGGTCGCAAAAATAGAGAGCGGACCGGCCCCGCCCCCACTATCATTTCAACGCAAGTGCTCAGTGGCGTTTTGAAGCAATGGCTACATGCTAGCATGTAGCTAATCCAGGTGCATTCTAGGGGAAATTGGCCACTACCTAGTGGCCAAAATGTTTGACGTCGAGACGTAATGACGTCACGAACGACGTCGACGTCCATTGAACCCTATTGTAGACCCCAGCGCCGCGCTCTTATGCTCGTGCATGTATGTTTCACCCCGCCCGAAATTCCAGCGTTGGCCAGTAGGGCGGCCGCTTCAATGTTTACAAGCCGTTCTGGGGGCTTGGGTGGAAAGTGTCCCTCTTCCATCAGTACTGTGACTTCCTGTCAAACCACACCTTCTCTGACGTAGTCTCGCGTGGCCAGACTGTTGCCTAGCGCGATTTGCAAATGCTCCCGGCATACCGTCTGGGGCACGGAGATAGAGCGGATGTGACGCAAACGCTCCCTTGGTGCAGTAGCAATAACATATCCTATACTGGAAGCGTTATGTCTCCTATCAATATTTTTGGGGGCGTTATTTCGCCTTTCTCGGGTGTTGGTGTTACTTCCATGATATTTTCAAATGTTTTCTTATACTATACACGCATAACAAGAATATGCAGCTCGAATGACCCTGTCTGTGCTAGTGTGTTTCTGTTATGTTTCCAGTGGGACTACAGTTCAGTGCAGCAGTGGCTTCCGATACTCGCCGTTTCGGGAGCTGCCGTTCCAGACGCTATATAGCATGAACTGTAGTCCCAATGGAAACATAACAGAAACACAATAGCTCAGACAAAATCATTAGAGCGGCATATTCTTGTTATGGGTGTATAGTTTAAGAAAACGTTTGAAAACATCATGGAAGTAACACCGATAACACCAGAGAAAGACTAAATAACGCCCCCAAAAATATTGAAAGGAGACATAAAGCTTCCAGTAGGACATGTTATTGCTACTGCACCAAGGGAGCGGTTGCGTCACATCCGCTCTATCTCGCACTCATCATTTCTATTTCCGTGCCCCAGACTGTATGCAGGGAGCATTTGCAAATCGCGGAGGCAACAGTCTGGCCACGCGAGACTATACCTCTGATGTGTCTCAACGCCACTTCATCCCCCCTTTCATTATCCGGCTAAATGTGTCTTTTTAGACACAAATAGCCGGCGGTTTCTTTATTACTATTTCCAGCAACACTACCAGCCCCCATAAGTCACATCTGCCCATGAAAGACTGCTGTGCATGCAGGGAATGGGCTTATTGTGTCTAAAAATACATATTTTGCCACTTGTACGCCTGCCCCCACCCACTGAAATCAAAATCATTAAAATCGCTTAAACAATAGAAAGCAGTAAATGAAAAAAAAAAAATGAACGCTCATCTTGTCACTTATACAATCTATAATATGCATGCAAACACCGCTAGGTTGAACTCTTTGCCAATGAACAAACAGCAATGATTTACGTTCGGATACTGACGTTGTGATGTGACGAATGGTGACGATTGAAGCAATCGTGAACGCAAATCCACAAACGAAAATCCCATGCTCTGCTCTTGCTCAGCAGCATCGTTCTGGACCTTCATCAAGCAGTGGTTCCCAAACTTGTGACCCAAAAAAGAAATCAGACGTTTGTCCAGAGCCCAGACCCAAACTAGAGAAAACAGCAGATCTACAAGCTCACAACGCGGCGTGAGGCAACTCTTGAAGAGGGATCAGAACTCTGAGAGAAAGAGTAGTTCATGGGATTTGTTTTGGGTTTTTGTTCATGATTTGCTTCAATTAGCAGGGAGAGAGTATGTGCGCACGCGTGCGTGTGCGTGTGTGTTTGTGTGTGTGTGTATGTGTGTGTGTGTGTGTGTGTGTGTGTTTGTGTCCAAAGCACCTTCAATAAGGTCAGGCGTATCTACAGAAAGATAAGATATTTTTCTTATCGTGTTTGGCTCACACATAATTACACACACACACACGCACGCACGCACGCACGCACGCACGCAAAAAAAGTGTATTGTTCAGACTGATGCTAAGCTCTTGGATTTACTTCTGATCCTAGTTAGTGTGGTTCTATAGGCCAGAGGTTCTCAACCTGTGGGTCAGGACCTCCAGGGAGGTCCCCGTATTATTTCGGGGGGTCCCCAGAAGCTTAAATGTTTACTGTTGAGTTTTCTCAACACATACAGTATAGGTGTATATGTGGCGGAGAGATTCGCAGCCCCAGCCTGAAGCCTCACAAAGTCTAGTATCTCCCTCATTCCATATAGGGACATCCCTTTGAAGTAATGGTTGAGATATTGAACTTTCACGCGGGAGGCCCGGGTTCAAAGCCCGGGTGGGGAGTTTCGCATCACCTCCGTTACATGCACACATGTCATGCACCTTTCTAAGGTGACAAATTAAGGTACTTTTTAATACCTCTGGTCAAACATTAGCCAATGTTAAGAGTCAGAAATTGTGAAAATAGCAGATCTACGTGCTCACAACGCTGCGAGGCGTTGTGAGCATGTCGATCTGCTATTTTCACAATCAAACAGTTTAAGTGTCCTGAAAATGTTGAGAACCACTGATATAGGTTACATACTATTGGGTTGGGGGGTTTAGAGGGGAGGGGGTAAGGGTGAGGTGAGGGGGGTTGGAGGGGGTAGGGGTGGAAGGGGTTAGGGGGTGATTGTGTATCTGTGTTTGTACATAATTCCTTGTATGTCTGTGCATCAGGGGAGGGGGGATTAGTTGTGGGGAGGGGGGGGGGTGTGGGGGAGGGGGGGGGGGAGGGTTCGGAATGGGGCTTCGGAAGGGGGGTGTTAGAAGTGGGGGTGACTGTGTGTCTGTGTTTTGGCATAATACTGTGTATTTCTGTGCATCTGTGCTTCCGGGTCAAAATGACCCGAACAGCACTAAAGGTTCAAAAAATATGAGGGGGGTGTAGCATGGGTGTAGTGCAAAAATATTTTTTTTACACGTTCATCTCAGAAGAATCTTTAAGGCCAGTGAGTTTCAGGTGGAAAAAAATTAAACTTCTACCTTTTTTTTCCAAATGAAAATGTAAAACGGGTCAAAATGACCCGAACAGCACTTAAGGGTTAACAGAGAATGTTTTGCCAACAAAGTGAACCTGCTTTTTGTTCAATCTTTTACTGCCAGGTGTAGGCCAAAGGGGAGCACACACTGGACACGGGCGGCTGCGCAGCGTCGCCGCGTTGCGGTATCGACGCACGTGACGTGCCCCGCGGTAACCCCAACTGGATGCGGCGCGCTGCCACACAGCACATCCATTTCCCCCGCAGTGGGGAGAACCATGGGAGAACATGTTCACCGCGCGGCAACGCTGGAAAAATAGAACAGCGGCGTATCGGCGCGGCAGGCGAGGCGGCAGACCCGCGGCTGCGCGCGTCTGATGCCACCGGCGTGTGTTAGTTCATTGAACACAATGGGGGCCGTATGTTTTGGTGCGCCGCCTCCGCGCCGCTTCCGCGTCCGATGTGTGTTCCCCTTCAGCTAGGCTAATCGTCTGCTCTGCTCTTGCCAGCAAATCTGAGTTTCAGGGACCTTTGAACATTTCATAGAATATTATCCATCCACTAGAAATACGGTTCCTAGGAAACAGTGTGGGCTCGCTGCTTCCTCATTGGCTAAATCTATTCTAGGCAGTTCTAATACGGGATAGGATTATAATGACAATATTGAATGTAATAAAAACAAATAATTGAAAAATAATAGAAGTACAATAGTACAGCTGGGGAAAAAAAGAACACAATTCAGTTGGCAATGTCAATTTTGTATTTTCATCTCCAACGTGCTTTGACATAATTCGTCCCAGAGATTAATATTATGTGTAAATGGCACAGCTAGGGACCACTAGAAAGTTGTTAAATGGTAAGTGGTAATGGTGCCTTTATCCAATGTGCTTTACAGAGATTGTGCATTATATTCACCCATTCACACACACATTCATACACCGATGGCGGAGGAAACCATGCAAGGCACCAACCTGCTCATCGGGAGCAACTAAGGGTTTAGAGTCCCAAGCTCAATCATCATCACAGCCTGAAAAGGTTGAGAACCACTGGTCTAGGACTGGGCATCGGAGCCCAGTAATGTGTCACCTAAACAACATCAGCTGGGGAGAAGTTGGAAGTAAAGTGTCACTGCGAGAACATCTGCAGGAACACAAAAGGTAAAAATACATCAAGCCAGGACCAAGTGTGGAGAAGAGGGGTCACAGGTGCAGCGCACAACTTGGTTGGTGAGTTGGTGAGACGAAGGAGAACTCCAGGCAGGAATAACCCCACAGTACTGGAGAACTCTACGCACCTGTGTCACCTCAAGTCCTCAGGAGGGACCCACCCAATACATCCCCAGAGGAGCCTCTTGTTGGGAAAAGAAATAAATAGAGCAGGAGAGGGGAGTTTAGCCTTGGCCAGGAGGAGGAGATGGGCAGTGATTTGGCCACCACTGCCGACCCGGCCATCAGGAGGGTGTAGCGGAGGGTTCACGGGTCGAAACACCTGATGATCGATGGTTACCGCCTGAAGACATCAAATTTTCCTGGCCAAGGCTACATTCACCAAACGTGAATGGAGAAGCATCGTTAGATGTAATTATAATCATGTCATGGGTCACACAGGCTCTAGTCTCGCGTAGCCAGACAACTATTCCACAATCTCCGAATGCTATCTCCGAATGTCTGGAACGGCAGCTCCAGAGCGGTGAGTATCGGAAGTAGCCACTGCTGCACTGAACTGTAGTCCCTTTGGAAACATAACAGAAACACACCAGCACAGACAGAGCCATTCAAGCTGCATATTCTTGTTATGCGTGTATAGTATAAGAAAACATTTGAAAACAACATGGAAGTAACAACAACACCAGAGAAAGACAGAGAAATAACGCCCCCAAAAATATTGAAAGTATAGACATAACGCTTCCAGTAGAACTTGTTATCGCTACTGCACCAAGGGAGCGGTTTACGTCACATCCGTTTTATCCACGCACTCATCGTTTTTATTTCCGTCTCCCAGACTGTATGCCGGGAGCATTTGCAAATCACGTTAGGCAACAGTCTGGCCACGCAAGGCTACACAGGCTCTAATCACCAAACAACAATAAAATCTGCACACCAGAACGCTGCTCCCATGGTGTTGTTGTGGGGTGCTCCTGGAAGAAGCTAAGCTCCAACATCTGGCTTTGTCCTGTTCACAGAATGGTGTTCCTAATTGTCCGGGCCCAAAAGTAAACTGAAGCGTGGCCTACATATGGCCTACATCTGGCCTACATCTTAGCACAAACGGCTCAAAGTCTGTCTGGCCAAGCTCGCAGGACACTGCTGTGATTGGCAAGCGGGACGCTTGATGAAATTAACTCATGAATAGCACCGCTCGCTTCACACTGGGTGTGATTTTTATTTTATTGGTAACGTTTGGAGCTCTTCCTCAGACCAACGGGCTCAGGCTCAGGCACGTGCACACGTAGACATCAAAGGGGGCTTGAACCCCTGCCCTTTTACCCATCTGTAAAAAGTGCCCTCTCTCCAGACCATGAATGCAGTTTTTACTATGGTGAAAGAAATGCAAATCTCTTTCCATGCCATACCTGAAGGCAGCATTCAAGAGAATTGCCTTGTCCACACTCTCCTGAACTTGAATGCAGCATCTTATGTTGAAAGAATTGCCCTCTCTGTGTAGAAGTCCATACCATTACGCCATATCTCCAGTATTCAATTGATTATGCTTGGTTCAGTGTCTGTATCAAGCATCGAAAATAGCCCACCTCCAATCTCTAAACGCGTCGCAGCACGACCCTTTGTGAGCTTCTGGCATTGTAGAGACGGCTGCGACGGCGGCAGGTTTATCGAGCACTGATCATTTCCAGTTACCTTTCTTGTCTGGCGTAGCCATCGATTGCTTAAATTCGCTATTCGTCCCTGAACAGGCTCTGATCACACCATGTTGTTGCTCCCGCCCAGCCTGTCCATGAATCCACTGATGTAGGGCATGTTCGCGACGGAGCCCAGGACGGGCGTCCTCCTGACCAGGCCCACCGCCAGCGGGAGGAAGCCGCTGAACAGCAGGTACAGGCCGTAGAGCTCCAGCGCCACGCCGACCAGGGGCCAGCCGATCAGCACCACCAGCACCCCTCCCAGGAAGAAGGCTGTGGCCTTCGCCTTCTGCCTCTGGAAGAAGAAACGGAAGGTCTTCTTCAAGCCAATGATGAAGGCCAGCCCGGCCACGAACAGGAGGTTCCCCATCGCCATGAGGGCCTTGTCGAAGAACAGGAGCATTCCGAAGAAGAGGAAGAACACACCGAAGCCCGTTAGTCCCAACCCAATCTTCTGGGAGTCCGACAGAGAAATCAACATCTTGTGGCGATGCTTTGACAGATAAAGTCCAACACGTGCGTTTGTTTCAGACAGTCGTGGGTAGCAGGGCTCTGGGCTCAACGGTGGGACAAATTGAAAAGAGACAAATACAGTGGCATTTCAAGGGAGACCACCCAAAAATAAATCCTGGAGAACTCGACTGGGTCTGAACGTTTTCACGAAACTTCTGGGGTGACTGATGTTACGATTTGCGTATTCCTTAGGGTGAAAAACAACTCAATAGCCAAAACCTAATGAATGCACGTCTTGAATCAGCCCTCTAATTAACCGTGACAGCTGCCAATGGAGTAAGAACTAACACCACTGGCCGGTTCCGTTTTGAAATCATAAGCCCAACCTTCGTGAAATCACCATGATGTCACTGTGATGTCTCCATAAAATGGAGGTAAATGCCCAGTTTTGCCCAAATATGGAGGTCCACGATGTCAGACTGTCCTACACATACTCTGATCAGTGCCAGTGTTATCTCAACTGTTAACGCATGGCGTCTAGTTTGATTGACAGACCCGCAGGGAGTCAGCAGCGCACCATGGCAGCAGACCTAGGCATCAGAGCAGGAGACAGGGTGATGTTGGTGTGGACGCAGCCCTCCTCACCGGTCGCTTTAAAGGAGTTGGCAGAAGGTCTGAGCAGTCTCGTCGGAGCACAGGGCAGTGTGTCGTTGGAGAACATAGAGAGGATATCGATGTCCTCCCACGCGACGTCCACTTTCGATTGGGTTCTGTCCTGCCTTTTCGCCGACAGTTACTCCATCCACAGCGCGGAGACCCTCGCAGAGATGGCTAGGATTCTCAAGCCTGGTGGGAAGCTAGTCCTGGAGGAGCCAGTCACAGAGAGTGGCAGCCAGCAGAGTGCCGTTAGGACTGCTGACACAGCTGACAAACTGACAGTTAGGACAGCTGACAAACTGACATCGGCTCTGACGTTGTCCGGTTTGATATCTGTCGCGGGGGTTGCTAAAGAAGAACTGTCCCCGGACGTGTTGAGCTCCCTCTGGGGTGCCACGGGTTACCGAGAGACCTCGCTGACCAGGCTCCGCGTGTCCTCTTCCAAGCCCCCCTACGAGGCGGGGTCCTCCGCACAGCTCAAGCTGTCATTCAGGACGAAGACCAGACCCAAACCCAAACCGGCTCTTGACCCCAACGCCGCCAAGATGTGGACCCTGTCGGCGCTCGACACGATCGACGACGTGGATCTGCTGGACTCGGACGCTCTGCTGGATGCCGACGACATGAAGAAGCCCGACCCGGCCTCTCTGAGAGCGCCGGCGGGTTGTGGAGCCGCCGGGTTAAAGCAGAAGAAGAAAGCCTGCAAGAACTGCTCCTGCGGCCTGGCCGAGGAGCTGGACGAGAAGAGCTCCGGAGGAAAGAAGACCGCCGCACTGGCAAAGTCTTCCTGCGGCAATTGTTACCTGGGTGATGCTTTCCGATGTGCCAGCTGCCCGTATGCGGGGATGCCAGCGTTTAAGCCCGGAGAAAAGATCATGTTGGACAATGAGAGCCTCAATGATGCCTAATAAGAACTAGCCTTGATTATCCAATACAATGTTTTTCAAATGGGGATACGTGTACCCCTAGGGGTGCGCAGGGATACTGCAGGGGGTACATGGAACTAGAAAATGTCATTATGTATTTTGCTGTAATGGTCAATGATAAAACATTGACAGACTTTGTCTGAACCTGCTCATCTGTAAATTGTTATACCAAATTACATTAATAACTTGACTCGTACAACGATCCACAACTGTCATTGACTAGAAAGCAGTTATTTGCCATTATGTTGTTTTATTTTGAACATATTGGCATTGGAACTGGACTTTTGATGTCAATATTTTTTAAGCAAAATGCCGTAGTCAGGGGAAGGGCGTACTTGGCTTCGGAAATCAGTACAAGAGGGTGCTGCAGACAAAGACATTTGAGGACCACTGCTCCAATACAATACAATATAACCAGTCCATAATCTCTCTGAATGGAGAGATTATGGCCCGGGCCTGAGACCAAGAGAGAGGGCGAGTGCCAAAGTACGGCCGGCGAGACCAACCTGAAAATAACTAATGTAAATAGGTTAACACTTGGGGTACACAGCCCCTCTTATATAGCCATCTGCTGAAGAGGACTAATGTCTGATTTACAGATGTTTTTACGATTATTCTTTGAGTGATGCAAACCGCTCCTACATTTCTGTGTGTCTGTGTGTCAGCCAAAAAAATGTATGGAGATCCTTAATTGCTCACTAACACGTCACGGACAGAAGGGCCCATACAAGGAGATAGGCACGTGTGTTGTGTTTGCACTGCTCACTTCACAAGGTGTGATTTTATTTTTATTTTCTATATGTAAATACATGTGACTCAGCGTGACTGAGGGGCAGTCATTTCGGAAGGCAGGGTGTTTCACTACTGCTAATATGATTTATTTATTTATTTTTTTCTAAAATGAAAAAAGCCACAAATGCATCTCGAAATATCTAGGCTACGTTTCACTTAAACGCCAGAGCTTAACTCTGCATGTAAATAAGACTTTTTTTAATTAATGTGAGAGATCGTCAGGTCATTTGCAGGTTAGACATTTATTTAGAACTTGAATATCTCAAAAGTAGTATTTCAGCATGGCATCATTCTATAAGCCATATCTTAAAAACTGTTGGGTCAATCTCCACAACCAACATATCAATTTGTAGGATCCCCAGCTTTCAAATGAAATGAAAAAATGAAAATGAGAAAAAATGCAATGACTAGCCGTCAGCCACGCTGGGACACAAATATGTAAAACATACTGTAGGGTAGGCTATAGTAAATCATGTATACTTTACGGCCTAATAGCTGCAGGAGCTAAACATACGTGTTACAGTTGAGCTTCTTGTGGCCACCTGTGACATCCCAAACTGGGAGTCGGGACCCCTAGGGGTACCACATGGTTTTAGGGGGTCCCCAGTTCAAATATGAGTATTTTTGGGGGTCACGGCCTGAATGGTTTGGGAACCTTTGATCTATGTCAAAGACTCAGGCCATTTTTTGCAAAACACATTTTTGAAAACTGCTCCTACAGATTTTGCCCTAAAATCACACAATGTGGTACACAGTATCTCTAAAGTCATGTCATCAACATGGATCTCCTATGTTACCTCCTGATTGGCTACGATTGCCTTCTTAAGTTTTTGTATGCGACCTGATGGTCGCTTATCTCCCGATCAGGGCCCTTGTGGTGCCTGACTCGCAACAACTGGCTGTTGCGAAAACGACCCCCGCGACAACCCCCCCCCCCCCCCCCCCCCCCCTTGACGTGTGACGGACAGACAGACAGACTGACTGACTGACAGCCGGTGGAGGTTTTGATGGTCGCAACAAGTTATGTAACATATTTCAAAAAGGTCACACATACCAGACTTGCATAGACTAGAATCATTATTGTCTCTTTGCTCATTTTATTTTTCCATAACCGACTAAATACCAATGACAACCAGTGTTGGGCAATATTACTTAGGAGAGTAATCGTTACATATTACTTATTACTCCTTGGAAAAAGTAATAATATTATATTACTTATTACTTGGAATCAAGAGTAATATATAATATATTAAGTTATATTACTTTTTTTTTTTTTTTTACCCCGCAAAAGAAAAGAGATGTAGGGTACAATGACACAATCTGTTTAGCCAGCTCCTTTTAGAACAGAATCCAATTTATTGGAAAAATAAGTCTCCAATCAGCCAAACAAGCTTTATTTGACAGCTGTGATCAGTGCATTTACCAGACATTTAAAACTGTCAGTAATTTTGAACCTAGGCTCTGTATGGTCTTTAACTCAAAATAAAGGATATAGGCCTAATCAGAAAGCAGCCTACTTTATTAGGAGTATCTGCAAGTTGAAAAACAATCCAGCACCACGGAGATGAAGAGAAACTACTTCTCCCTGTGTGTCGTCGTGTGTAAATGAGAAGAGGAGGGGCTCACTGACCGTCTCTCTCTCTCTCTCTCTCTCTCTCTCTCTCTCTTCAGTGTGTCTCTCTCTCTCTCTCTCTCTCTCTCTCTCTCTCTCTCTCTCTTCAGTGTGTGTGTGTGTGTGTGTGTGTGTGTGTGTGTGTGTGTGTGTGTGTGTGTGTGTGTGTGTGTGTGTGTGTTGCGACGCAATCTACAACTCGCTGCGCAACTCTGTGTCAAGTTGACCTAGGCTCTCAGAGAACATCAAAAGAAGTTAACGACCGTCAATTAAGCAGCTGCATGCGCTGCTCTGAGTGCTCTCCTCTCCTGCCAGCGAGGCACGAGTAATATAGTAACGAGGCGTTTTTTGGGCGGAGTAAAGCGTTATATATTACAGTTTTTGACAGAGTAATACCTTACACTACTCGTTACTGGATAAAGTAATAATATTACAGTAATATATTATTAGTAATTCGTTACTGCCCAACACTGATGACAACATGCCTGATCTAAGGAAATCACCTAAGGCCATATAAAGGTCACTGGGAGAGTGACTTGCCTTGTAGAAAAATCACACCTAGTGTGAAGTGAGTGGTGCTATTTATGAGTTGCTTGTGGGCTTGCCCACTATAGTTGACCCCATACACTTTTTAGACCTACAGATTTGGTTCAAAACTTAGCACGGACCAATCAAAAGCCGTTCTGTCCATGATGTCACAATTTAGCCATAAACACGGACCAATCAAAAGCTTTGTTTTAACCAAAAAATAAATAAAAGAATTGCACAGTGTATTTTTTTTTTTTTTTTTTTAAGAAACTGTTTCCCAGTAAATTTTGTCTTACTGTTTATATTACTGCTTGCAATATAAACAGTGGCAATAGCACAAGGTTATGTATGAGTTCAATGGATCTATTCCTGTAACCTTTTTGTCAACCCAAAAGGCAGAACAGTTATATTAGCATGCCCATGCCCATATATGGGCATAAGAACAGTTATATCAGCATGCCTATATATGGGCATAAGAACGGTTATATCAGCATGCCCATGCATTTATGGGCATAAGAACAGTTATATCAGCATGCTCATGCCCATATATGGGCACATACTGCTGTGCTTACTCTCTCGTCCTCTCTTGAGGAGGGATGTGTACATTTTCTACAGTGGCTGTGTTTTCAGCGAGCCCACACAGTTTCAGCAGGAACTGCATTTCTAGTTTAATTAAGCGTCCAGCTAAGCCAATGAACAATGGCACAGACATTTTTGAACACGTTTTTTACATGTTTAGAAACGTATGATAGATAATTATGCAGGGGTCAACCTGAAAGGTTTATTACAATTGTGTACACTCAATGTATGAACAAAAGTTAGGGCAGGGTTTTACAAACACAATGTTGTGACACCCTGGGCATTCACAGTCGTATACATTTCTTAAAAAAAAAAGCTTGCCACACAACACAACAAAGTACTAAATAGGGCCCAAAGTTTCATCAGACCATCCATACTGAATTTAATTCACTAATAGATTAATATAAATTAAAAACTGCATTCAAGATATCTCTTAGAATGGAAGCATGCCTTTCACGAGGAAGCCGGTGGATTTGACTCATGGCTTGAATGTGTGCCAAGGAAACTGTGGGAGGAGAAGTGTGACAAACTTTGGGTCGTCTTCTTCGCATCTATTCCAGCTTCATTCCCGATGAACCTCATGGATTGTGCACAACCAATTTGTCAACAGTTCTGGCCAGCCAGGAGGAGGGACAAAAAGTGTCAGTTGTGGGTTACACTTTGTTCTCTTCGAGAAGTTTGTGAAGTTCGTTGGCGTCTTCGGTCGTTTTGACTCTGACGAGCAGCGGCATGGGTTTGGTGGGGTTCTTGTCGTCCATGGGTGGATTGGGTACGCACACCATCAGCACGTTGTTCTTCCCCGTCCTGGAGCAAGGCATGGAGGCCTGCAGGATGACGTTTAGCAAGATGTTTCCCAGGTTGGTGTCGGCGCGGACGATGAGCTGGGTCTTTCCCTCGGGCGTGTGCTTCAGGTGCAGCGTTCCAACGCCTTTCTCCTTGTACTCCATTTCCTTGTTGTAGAACAGCTTACACTTTACGGAATGAAAAGCATCCGCCTCTTTGATCTCTCTGACTTCATATTTTGGGGGCTCGTCCGACTCAGTATCTGCGCTCTCATACGCATTCCCCTCTAAATCCCTCTGGGAATTGGAGGGGAAAAGTGCTATGGGCTCAGCGGAGGCCTGGGGTGATCCGAACCGGGGGGCTTGACCAAAGGGACTGGGAGAGAAGGATGAGCTGAGCGTAAAGGAAAAAGGATTGGTGCTGCTAGAGAACGTGTCCTTATTCTTGCCAAACAGGAACGGAGTGCTGCCGCCGGAGAAAGGGTCCTTATTCTTGTCTATCGGAAACAGAGTGCCGCCGCCAGACAATGACAGTGACGTGGTGGTATTGGTTGTTGGCAGGTGTGCGCCGGCCGCTCCCGCGGTCGCTGGCGCACAGGCGTCCGGCTTCTGCCCAAATTTAAGCTTTATAGCAGCTGGGCCGGGAAGTGCGGCGGTGCTTTTCTCCGGAGACGAGCCGTCCTTATCGTTGCCAAAGGAAAACGACGGAGCGCTGCCGTCCTTATCATTGCCAAAGGAAAACGACGGAGCGCTGCCGTCCATATCGTTTCCAAAGGAAAACGACGGAGCGCTGCCGTCCTTATCCTGGCCAAAATAATTCAACAGAGTACCGCAGCTGGAGGAGAAGAGTGACGTGGCAGTACTTGCTGTCGGCAGGCGTGTCCCTGGCTTCTCCCCTGACACCTGGCTGTCCGCGAGTCCTTCGAGCACCGTGGCAGATCCAGCCGCCCCGACTGCTTCTTCTTCTTCTGCCGCCGCCCCTCTGTACTTCTCCTCGATGCGGACCAGATGCTGCTCATAATCTCTGAAGACGGGGCTGAGGTCTGACAGCGGGTTGGCGTCGACGTTCTTGGTGATCCAATCCCGCACCGAGAGGTTGAGTGCAATGAGCTTTTGGTCGTAGTCCTTATTGCTGCCGCTGCTAGTGCTGCTGCTGAGGATACTACTGCTGCTGATACTGCTGTTGAAGATACTGCTGCTGCTGCTGAGACTGCTGCCATTGGCGCTTTGACTCAAGGCAGGGGGATTGGTCTGCTTGGAAGTCATGTCAGCTGTGGGCTTGGAGGAGGCGGGGTCATTCAACGTCAAAGCAGGTACTATAGCATTAGCCTTTATGGTGGGGGAAGAGAAACTACCGAATGAAGGAGTGGCGCTGTTTCCATTGGTCAGGCCGCTCAATCCGCTAAATGCAGCGATGCCGTTGCCGAAACCAAAGTATGCTGGCGCTGCGCCACCGGCAGCGTTTGCTGTTGATGTCGTGGGGATTCCTTCAAGTCCTCTGAAACCTCTGGGACTCTCACCCTCTCCTCCGGCATTTCGTCGTATGGCCTTCTTAATCTCACGGCTTTTCAACACAACATCGCTGGCAATGGGATAAGCCCCTCCCCCTCCCGCCCCCTCTCCCTCATCCTCCTGGTTCCAGTTCTTGTCAGTCAGTTCCATTTCAGCGACCCTCTTTGCCATCACGAACGTAACCTTTTAGAAGAGGGTCTGTGCTATATGTGTGTTTGTGTGTGTCTGTGTGTCCGTGTCTGGAACTTTTATAATAGCACTGGGGGACTGGGACTCAGATTGGGACGGAACCTGCCCCTTTTGGAGTCATACATCATAGATATGTCATGGATGACATGATAGATGACTGTAAAAATGTCTAATTATTGATATATCTTTTTGAACATTTGAATATGTGTAATTTTTAACACTTAAACTCTTGCACTTGAGTTCAAATATAGACACTTCTGGTGAAATATTACTCAACTACAAGTACTGGTGTTGAGTACTCTGTCCACCATCTTGTCATGTCAACAGTTTTTGTTGTGTATGACATCAGACCGGAGCTCCCTATATATACACGCTCCAAAAGAAGTGATTCTCATGTGACAAGAGCGTGTTTGTTGAACAGCTTATTTGGCCAACTTACATTTGCTGCCAGTAAGATGTCCATTCTGTCTAGGTTTAGCAGGGGAGCGAGTAAACTCCTCAAGTCAAAGAATGCCACTGATGTCCTTGTTGCTGCCAGACACGCCAGCACATCAACAACAACAACAACAACAAGTACTAATCTGAAGGACATTCTGAAAGACCTCATCCCAAAAGAGCAGGCCAGGATCAAGGACTTCAAACAGCAGCACGGGAAGAAGGTCATCGGACAGATTACCGTCGACCAGGTCTACGGCGGGATGAGGGGAATGACGGGCCTGGTGTACGAGACCTCGGTCCTGGACCCCGACGAGGGCATCCGTTTCCGCGGCCACAGCATTCCCGAATGCCAGCGGCTGCTGCCCAAGGCGCCGGGGGGTCAGGAGCCGCTGCCCGAGGGCATCTTTTGGCTGCTGGTCACGGGGCAGGTGCCCACCACGGAACAGGTGAACTGGGTGTCCAAGGAATGGGCCAACCGAGCGGCTCTCCCCTCTCACATTGTCACCATGCTGGACAACTTCCCCTCCAACCTGCACCCCATGTCTCAGTTCAGCGCCGCCATCACGGCTCTGAACAGCGAGAGCAGCTTTGCCCGGGCCTACTCCGAGGGCGTCAGCAAGGCAAAGTACTGGGAGTTTGTCTACGAGGACTCCATGGACCTGATCGCCAAGCTGCCCTGCGTCGCGGCCAAGATCTACCGCAACCTGTACCGCGAGGGCAGCTGCATCGGCGCCATCGACCCCGGCCTGGACTGGTCCCGCAACTTCACCAACATGCTGGGCTACGCAGATGCCCAGTTCACTGAGCTCATGAGGCTCTACCTCACCATCCACTGCGACCACGAGGGCGGCAACGTCAGCGCCCACGCCAGCCACCTGGTGGGCAGCGCCCTGTCCGACCCCTACCTGTGCTTCGGCGCGGCGATGAACGGCCTGGCCGGGCCGCTGCACGGCCTCGCCAACCAGGAGGTGCTGGCGTGGCTGAGGGCCCTACAGGCGGAGCTGGGCGGGGAGGTGTCCGACCAGAGGATGAGGGACTACGTCCGGGACACGCTCAAGTCCGGCCGGGTGGTGCCGGGCTATGGCCACGCCGTCCTGCGCAAGACCGACCCGCGCTACACGTGCCAGAGGGAGTTTGCGCTGAAACACCTGCCCGACGACCCAACCTTCAGGACGGTGTCCCAGCTCTATAAGATCGTGCCCGACGTCCTGCTGGAGCAAGGCAAGGCCAAGAACCCCTGGCCCAACGTGGACGCCCACAGCGGGGTGCTGCTGCAGCACTACGGCATGACCGAGATGAACTACTACACGGTGCTGTTCGGCGTCTCGCGGGCCCTGGGCGTGCTGGCCCAGCTGGTGTGGAGCAGAGCCCTGGGGTTCCCCCTGGAGCGCCCCAAGTCCATGAGCACCGACGGACTGATGGCCCTGGTGGGCACAGCAAAGGCACGCTGAAGGAACAGGCCTTCACGGCGGGTCCGTGTGACGACGATTACCCATGGATGGGTGTATTAAGAGAGCAATTGTTTTAGGGCCCACAGCCGCTTATCTACCATATTTATACTGCCCTGATTTATAAAGAGATGACTATAAAGAGATGACTAGTTTGACTACTTCCACAGCGTCAACTAGTGGTTATAGTAGTCGACTAGTTGGTGAAACCCGTAAAGCAGACATAGCATGAGAAATGTCCTTCTCAACCCCAAAGATAAGAGTACGTCTTTGATGTAAAACATGAATACAAAGGGGAAAATGTGTTGGTTCAATATTTAAGTTTAACAATCCATCATGCCTCCATATATAGAGAATGAAAATTGAAACACTTTTTTCCCCCTAGCAGGGATTCATTTGTGCCGGAGCTGGCCGTTGCTCTGCTCCGTACAGCAGTAGAGGGTGCTCACCTCAGATGCATAAACAATGCAATAGGTTTTTGTTTTAGGCTATGCATTATTAATTATTAAACTTTCACATTTCTCCCCCAATGTCCTTTCCTGCAATGGTAAAAAACCGCGGATGAAATGAAACCGAGTTAACGTTATTAAAACACTTTATTAGGCGATTTGTTGTTAGAAGAATAAGATAAGATAAGATAAGATAAGATAAGATAAGAAAACAGTATTGTCCATCAAATTTAGCATAAAATGGAAATTTGCCCTTGGCATGCAGGCGGTCAGTCAGTATACAACGATAAAACATACATTGAATACACAAATGCATTAAAACTAAATAAAATGCATCCCATAACATAGCAACAGTGATCAAGGGCTGAAGGGCCTAGGGGTTGGAACTATTTAAACATTTTCTTATTTAAAATCTCCACTGCAGTTGGCCAGAGATTAAGTCTTGTAACTCTTCTTTCTTGCTAGAAGTACTCTAAGCCTCCTGCCTGATGGTAACAGCTCTAATGAGGGGCGACGAGGGTGTGTAGAGTCATTATACATCTAAATTAAATTTGAATCTGAAGAATGACATCAATCTGACTTTTAAAGTCAAGAAAGAGCTCTGGCACATTCTAATTTAGGAATTAAGCACTGCCTCATAGGCTTACGGTGCATGTCCAGAGGAGGACAGAGCTGTCTACATATGGGTCTGTCTGTCTGTCTGTCTGTCTGGGGCTAATGGCACTGCTTGTCAAATCTCGTCGGATCTATGACGCTATAGGCCCTGTTTTGAGTGTCTTAAGTACTAGAAAGACCTCAGGGTGACATGCACAATTCTTGGCCACCTGGCCAGTGATGTATATCGGACCAGTTAACCATATATGGAGACCCCTGGTACCCATATATGGAGATCCATGTACTGTATATGGAGATATGCTGTGGAAGCCCAAACATGCTTACTCATTTATTCGTTATGTGAAAGTCCTATGACGTCTATGACATCCGACATCATACCCTTTTATGCCCATACATGGAGCTCCCTGTCTGTAGAACTAGACGTTAGTGTGGTATGTGGCCAATGTGGCTTCCATATATGGGCATTGCCATATGAAGTCCTGTCCTGTTAGATATGGGCTTAATATTGATGACATCAAGGAACTCCATATATGGGCACAAAAGGTATTCCGTTAGTTAGCAGTTTCAGTTTTGGTGGAAGGGACAGGTTTTCCTCCAATCAGGATAGAGGGGGCCTTCCTCCAATCATGGTCAAGTGGGTTTCATATTTTTATATATTCATGCTTTTATTTAAAAAAGGGTAGGCCTCCATCGAGTAGGGTGGCTGTACCACTGCCATTTCTAAACATAACTTATACATTGAGAACCAAAATGTCAAAACTAACAATCTGTCAAATGCAAAGTAATCATGTATATAAGCTATTCAAAATGGACAGAAACATGTTTTTTCTTTCTTTCTTCATAATTGTGGAAAATGTTTTTAAAATATTTAAAGACAAATAGACTTTTTTTTTTTATCAGGCAACAATTTCACGGACCCCCTGCAGTACCTCCGCAGACCTCCTAGGGGTTGCGGGGGCCCTGTTGAAGACCCCTGTCCTAGACCTTTTTGGGTTTGTAACGGTGAACATCTTCAGGTGGCGCTGTTGAGCAATGCTCACTCACAATGGGTGTGAGTTTTATTTTATTTTTTTAGGTTTGTAACATTTTACCCTTTTTGTTGCACTTTGAAGAGGGGGGGGGGGGGGCGACACTGGTGCATCAGTCGAAGGAGAGAGGAAAAAAAAGACAGATCATTTAGTTGTTTTTGACCTCTTTAAAAGGCTGTTCTTTCATGCTGCAATTTCTTTTGTGGCTTTGGACTTCCTCATAATGAAGATCTTTTTCTATAACATCGTAAAGGTAAGCTGCTTTTTGCTGGCACCAGCCCCAATAAATAAATAATGAATCTGGCAGTAGAACTGTTAAGCAGACGCTTTTAATCCAAAGCGACTTACAATAAGCAGACTGTAATACATCAATCACTATAATAAGCAATATAATGTGTCAGTACATCAACAACAACATAACAAATGCAATCTAGAAAAACAGTAAAAAAAAAATCTAAAACCTAAAAAATGCTAACTAGCTTCATGTATGGTCAATGAGTGTAGTAGTGCTATCCACCTGTTTTAGCGAGAATTTACTGTAGCATTATCTGCGGGACACTTCCGGTTAACAGCAGACATACAAGCTCACGTCGCGTCGCAGATGCAACCGTTGTGAGCTTGTAGATCACTCTCGGCCGCGGCGCCGGAAGCTGCCTGCACATTCTGCGCAATGCACGATGGGATGTTGGAAAGTTGTGGATAGGTTTAGGTGGAGTCTGAAGAGGTGAGTCTTCAGTCCACGGTGGAAGCTAGGTAGTGAGTCTGTAGTTCTAAGTGCTACAGGGAGTTTATTCCACAGTTTGGGGGCCAGGAGGGCAAATTGTCTCGGACAAGTGAATTTTTGTCCTAGGGTTTTTAGCGAGGGTTCTGTCAGCATCCCTGTGTTGGCTGATCTGGGAGCGTATGTTCTCCCAAATCTTTATATACTATAAAGGGTTAAAAAAAACTGGCCTGTTGGAGTGCCCGTTGGGTAGATCTGTATGCCCATACATGGTGTTCCAGCACGCGAGCCCACACTGTTTCGTAGGAACAGTATCTAGTCCTTTCTGTTGCCACAAAGGAAAAACACACCAAGTTTAGTTTAGTTTAGTTTATTTGCACATTTTTTAAAATATGAATAAAACAAACATAGAAAAAGACAAAACAATACATTATAAAGAAAAAACATGACAAAATAAAAAATGATGTGCCGGAAAGGCCAAAAAAAAAACATGAAGGGCTTGTCGAGTGGCCTTCCTAAAAACTATCATTCAAGCTTAGAATCATCTTTACAAGGATATGAGGAATAGTTATTACTGACAATACAAATATGAAATACTAATATTCATGTTTCAGTACGTATATAGTGACCATCCATGAAGGCAGAAATTATCCATAACAAACAGTTAATATAGGAAATGGATAATTAGAAATACAAACATACACATACCTGTACACTGAATATAAACCCACACACAACATACCAGTATCACATGAAAACAACCATATCCATAACTAACCCATGAATGGCTAGCTATGTATGTTTGCTAACAAAAAAGTGGGAACATGGAGATAGGAGATTTCTGTGTGACATCAACAACGACTTGCTGCACTGCTGAGACGAGCGAGCAGGTCGATGGTATGTAAATTAAATGCATGTGAAAAATGAGTCATGCTGTGGCTCCCTGCGGTACATGTAATTGCATGTTTGTTTTTCCTAACGCACTTCAATTTCAAGGACATTTAGAGGGAGGGCTGCAGAGATGATTGAACACATTCCTCTCCATTCCCTCCATATACTGTATGACGTTCATTAGTACATCCCCTTCATCCCTCTGAACTATGTGCTTTATTCACAGGGACGTGCAGGGAACATTAGAGAGGCAGGGGCTGACATTTCTAAAAGGGCCTTTTGTTAAAAAGCACTGTCACCTTCCCTTTGGATAGGGAAATAAACCCAGAGGAAAAATTTGCTGCTCATTTTTAGCTCATCTATTGCTCTTTGAGACAGAAAGGAGCTACTCATTTGTTTCTCCTTTGAGTTTCATTTGAAGATCATTTTAAGTCTCATGTATTGCTCCTAAGCTACTCATTTGTTTCTCCTTTGTTTCTCGTTTGAGTTTCATTTGAAGATCATTTTAAGTCTCATTTATTGCTCCTAAGCTACTCATTTGTTTCTCCTTTGTTTCTCCTTTGAGTTTCATTTGAAGATCATTTTAAGACTCATTTATTGCTCTTAAAATTCCTTAGGATCAATAGGTGAGATCTCACTTGGATCCATTAATGAGCAAGTAGCTTCATTTGAGATGATAGGAGCGATAAATGAGACCTAGGTGAGAGCTCTATAATGGCTATAAATGAGACCTAGGTGAGAGCTCTAATGGCTATATACTTTGAGCCATTAATGAGCAATAATTGTGATTTAATTTTCCAGAACCTTCTTCTCACTTGGAGCTGTAAATGAGATACAGTATACATGCAGATATTGATATAAAAACAATAATTTCCTTCAATAAAACTTTATTTTCTGTAGGGTGGCTGAGGATGAAGTGCTTTTAACAGTACGATCAATTTTAGTTATACAACCCAAACTACGTCCAAAGTGGTCTTTATTCCAATTAAAATAAAAACAAACTTGAACATGAATGCAGTGCCAAACAAGAAAAAGTAACTCTAATCAAATGTGTCCAAAATAGTCACTGCTACATAAGTGTCTCACCGTTAAGTCAAACACATGCAATAAAACACATGCAATAATACTTCACTACTTACAAGCGCAGAGCTTAAAAGTTGACTTGAGAGTGCAAAGTGTCCATTGGTCAGTGCAAAAAGCAGAAGTGACATGTGCTCCCAGCTAAACCGGACAAGAACAAACAGTAACAACTATTCCAGTTACAAGTTAAGTTGTCCTTACCAAACGACCGTTGTGTCTCATTGTATAACGTGAGAACAACATTCACAAAGGACTATCCCAGTCTCTCCCATGAATCTATCGGTTCCTCTGTCTCTTACTCCAGTATCCGAGTATCTCAAGGTGGAGGGGGTGGGAGGAGTTCAAGATTGTATCCAGTTTCCTGAACCCTGGCCAATTCCTCCACCCCTGCAAGGAGAACCCAAAAACAGAGTCCTTCCTCACCAGTCTGTTGAGGTTGAAGGTGTCACCCACTCTGTTGTTCCCGCAGCACGTTATTCCAGAAAAGAAAACTTGCCATAAGAGATTGGTAGAACATCTGTAGCATCCTGTTGCACTCGCCAAACGATCTCAGTCTTCTCAGGAAGAACAGCCCGCTCTTTCCCTCGCTGTGAATCACCTCGGCGTTGTCCAACCAGTCTTGATGCTTTCCACGGACACTGCCTTCCATCCAGCTTCGGTGCCATACCGTAAGACTGCAGACAGAGAAGATGTAATGAGCTAAGCACATTCAACATGTTTTCCCCACGTTCGATCCTTCACTCAGTCAGTAGGAGAAAAAATAAAAATAAAAAGTATTGGCTCTGCACAGACTCTGAGACACAGCATAGCCACATACATGGCCAATATGGCTCAGAGAGACTGTCCCACCACTGCAACATCATGTTGTTGGCTGCATTTCTTTACCATCTACTGCACAATGTATCAGACACACATTTCCCATATATAACAAATCCATTGGTTACATCATATATCTGAATATACTTTACAAAACCCACAAGTGTGAGGTAAACTTACTTTGAATTGCTTCCACTTTGGTGGGGTACAGCATATGTTTGCACTCGAGCTCTATGCCTCCCTGTGACTACTGCACCCTTCCAGTTCTTCAGTCATGAAGAATTTGTCAAACAGCTGGTGGAACAGGTGACTGTAGTCCTCCTTAGCACTGTGCTGAATGGCTGCCAGTTCCGAGGACACAGAGTCCACAGCCTGTGAATAGAGATGCCATGATTAACACATTTCACAATGTTTCTGTTCTTCAAGTGGACCACGGAAACAGACCACTGTGAGACCTTCACTTCCTAGTCTCGCGTAGCCAGACAACTATTCCACAATCTCTGAATGCTATATAGAGTCTGGAACAGCAGCTCCCGAATGGCGAGTATCGGAAACGGGCATTACCGTTCAATAAAATATATTTTAATTTTAAAATGTCATTTCTGCTAAGCAGCAAGCTAAACATGCTTATAAGATTTTTATTTATATAATGATAAATGTGTGTGATGTGAGACGGAAACGGAAGTGACGAGGGGGCTCCACTTCCGCTTCATCTCCGCACTCATCATTTCTTCCCCGGTCTGCCAGACTGTATGCTGGGAGCATTTGACCAAATTGCGGAGGCAACCGTCTGGCCACGCGAGACTATTCACTTCCTAACTCTAGCAGATCACAAAACGTAGTATGGGATATAGTTAAGATAGTTAATATTCTCACTGTAGTGTGAAATGTATGTTGAACATACAAACAAGTGTGAGGTCGCTGTGAAGCATCTGTAGTGTCGTGAAAAATAAATAAATGAATGCATACCAAAACATTTGTGGAACCTAGATTTTTACTCAGAGACAGACTAATCGTACCATCAAAAATGTAAAATCCATAATTAATTTATACATACCTGGATAGCTCTTGCACCCCAACAGCCAACACCTTGGATCCGCTCGTCTCAATGTCCCCAACCATCTCAACAAGCCCCTGTAGATCTGGCAGGTGCTCAATGCCTGGAATGAAGCGCAAAAACATGTTTCTAGTGCGTATTTGTAAAACCATGACTCCCTAATTGGGAGATAAGTGACCATCTGGCCACGCTGGTGAATGCTACTATGCCTAAACCTAACCCTAATCTTAACGTCAGTAAAACTATGCCTAAACCTAACCTTAAAGGAATAGTTCACCCCCAAAATGACTTTTTTTCTATTGATTACTCACGCTATGGAGACTTAACTTTAAGTTCAACAATTGTTTTTGTATTTGTCGCATTCCTAAGAAACACATTTTATTATAGTGAATTTACCTCCCATTGATTCTGGATGGGGACCCAAATGTATTCGGGTCCCCGAATCAATGGGGGGTAGATTTATTTTTATAAATTTTTGTCTTAGCAATGCAACAAAAGCAAGGGATCCTAACCTCAGTAAAACTATGCCATTGATGCCATTAATGTTGTTTGCAAAAAGCAACCTCGTGGTGGCGCTAGAAGAGGGCATGTGAGAAATCAGGGGCGGAGGAGCTTTTCATAGTAACTTGCGAACTCTCCATCTCTCCAGTAAACAGAAAATGCTTTTTCAAGTTGGGATACCAGTAAGACTCCCTAGTCGAGAGATAAGTGACCGTAAGGTCAGCAGTGTCCAAAAATGTGTTTGAAAAAATTGGCCAATAGTGGCGCTAAATGGGACAGATCCATGTTGATGACATGAGTCTAGATATACTGTGTACCGCTTTGCGTGATTTTAGGGCAGAATCTGTAGGAGCAGTGTCCAGAAATGTGTTTGAAAAAATCAGCTTGATTGTGGCGCTAGAGAGAAATGAGGGGTGAAGTTGTGGTATGACTGTACGGCTTTGCGTGATTTTAGGGCAAATTCTGTTAGGAGTAGTGTCCAAAAATGTGTTTTGCAAGAATGGGCCTCATGGTGGTGCTAGAAGATTGAGAAATGGGTGGAGGTTGTGGTTTGGCAGCCAAGGGGTGTGTGTGCAAAGTTTGGTATGTATAGGGGCAACGGTGGCAGAGATATGAGTAGAGGAAAAGTGTTAAGTGATGTCACGTGACGTCTGTGACTGACTGACAGACAGACTGTGGAGGTAGTAACGGCGACTTGACGGTCGCAACCAATATTTGTCCAATCATCACAGAACTCACACAGGGCACGTGGATTAAGTAAAGTTTCAAGTGAGACAAAGAAAGTAGCTGACATAATTGACAACTGCAACACTATCAAATTGAAGTTTACAAAAAAAGAAAAAACATGTGAATCAACTTACTGATACTGGAAATTACATTCTTCATCTTCTGGAGCTGAGGCTGTAACTTCAGGACCTCAGACGGGCAGGATTCACAAAGCTCCCCCATCCTTCACCACCACCAAAAAAAGAAAGAAAGAAAATAAAACTCATTAAGTATACCTGGTTGTCAGGTGGGTGGACTGGTGACCAAGCTGAAGTTAGCCACCCACAGTGTTGCTGTATGGTAAAAAGTGTAGGGGATGATTTTATGTAATTAATGTGTGTATTTCAATTGGGCCTTTTTAACTCAGAGGCTTTCAGCTTTCAGGAAGAAACCAAAGATACAGAAATGGGTGGAGGTTGTGGTTTGGCAGCCAAGGGGTGTGTGTGCAATGTTTGGCATGTATAGGGGCAACAGTGGCGGAGATATGAGTAGAGGAAAAGTGTTAAGTGATGTCACGTGCCGTCTGTGACTGACTGACAGACAGACTGTGGAGGTAGTAACTGCGACTTGACGGTCGCAACCAATGTTTGTCCAATCATCACAGAACTCACACAGGGCACGTGGATTAAGTAAAGTTTCAAGTGAGACAAAGAAAGTAGCTGACATAATTGACAACTGCAACACTATCAAATTGAAGTTACATTACAAAAAAAGAAAAAAAACATGTGTGAATCAACTTACTGATACTGGAAATTACATTCTTCATCTTCTGGAGCTGAGGCTGTAACTTCAGGACCTTAGACGGGCAGAATTCCCAAGGCTCCCCCATCCTTCACCACCACCAAAAAAAGAAAGAAAATAAAACTCATTAAGTATACCTGGTTGTCAGGTGGTTGGACACACCAAGCTGAAGTTAGCCACCCACAGTGTTGCTGTATGGTAAAAAAGTGTAGGCTCAGTGCCTCTACCCACACACACTCATTGTAACTTCAAACTCCATTTTAACCACGAAAGATTATTTAAAAACACCCATTATTTTTTTCTGGTGACTCATACTACCCTCCTAATACGTGAGCAGGACGTGATTTTTCCATAACGTTTTTCATTTATTTTTTATATGTTTTTATTGTATTTAATCTTTTCCATTTTCCCAAATAATTACAATGAGTATGTGTGGGGAGAGGCCCTGAGCCTGGAGGGCCTGGTAACATTTACATCAAATATCTAAATACTGAATGAAGAAAATTAAAAACTGTTCAGGGTGTTCATACAAGCCTGATTAGACCATACAATGACAAAAAGTTTTTTTGAAAGTGGAATATCCCTTTAATCAATCACAGCACCCCATATTTTAAATTGACAGTTTAGAAGTGTGCAGATACGCTGGATACACTTATTCTGTTTCTATAGAGTAGGCTACTGCTGCACCAAGTAATCATCATGGACCCCCATATTGGATTCATGTTGATGTTTTATTTTCTGAATTTTAACCTTCAATACTTAAACTTTTTCCCCTGTACACCAAACCCCTTAGACGAAAATAACTGACATGTTGTGACCTTCTAGATCGGCTATTTTTTTTAGAACAGGTGTTAAACAATTTTAATTTGTGCCAGGTGTGGCAGATTGTAATTAGCACTACAGCATAGTTTGTTCACTTCAGTTTGGTCTTTGGGCACAGACAGATGTATTTTTTTGTCTGTTTGTTCGACAAAGCATTGTATGTGAGTATGTTATCTTTACCTGTGCCTTTGAACACCTCGCATTCATTTTCTGTGCATTAGGGGTGCATTAGCTGAAAATAGCAGATCTAGCAGCACAACAAGATAAGCTTGTGCTCAAGCCAATATGTACTGGGGACTGGGGGGTCCCTTCATCTCTCAGCTAGTGGTTCTTGGACTAAAAATCGTTAAAGACCACTGAGCCAACTAATCACAGATCATAATTTCTATATAATCAGGGGTGTCGCACAATTATGAGCCCTGGATACAATGATTCACTCAGTTTGTGCTTAACTATTGAAAAATAGCAGATATACAAGCTCACAGCACGCGCTGCAAGCTTGTAGATCTGCATTTTTTGAAAAATCATAAAAATGTGTGCCTTTGAATATTTTCTATGTCAGTGGTGCTCAAACCTTTTCATGTGAAGGACCCCCAAAATTATATGTATTTGGCCACGGACCCCCATCTCAAAATATTTTGTTTCAGGGACCCCACGTTTAAAAAAAAAGCAGATCTACAAGCTTGCAGTGCTGTGAGCTTGTAGATCTGCTGTTTCAATAGCTAAAGTATAAAATAATTAAGGCTCCTCCACCTTGGGCCCTAGTAACTCAGTCCCACTTTCCCTCCCTTGTGACACCCCTGTAAATAATATCAACCATACACAACTAATAAGAGCCTACTATACAGAACATAATGACCCTAAAATAATGCTATGCATAATGTAGGCTATGTTTTTTTCCCCCTTTTTTTTACACTGTTTAAACAAGCAATTTCACGGACCCCCTAAAGTCCGGATTCCAGGGGGTCGACGTGGACCCCCTCTTTAGCTCAAATGTTAGCTTGGTGTGTTTCTCAGTTGCTATTGAAAACGAGCCATATACAGCTACAGCCTACAGCTAGGCTACTGTATATAGCATGTTAGCTAGCTGCTAGCCCAGACCCAAGAGCATAGCCTACTACTGTGTTGAAATTTATAAACATAAGATTATCTTACATTTTTTTCCACTGTCACTCCTTCTACAAGGAATGGACCCTCAATAGACAGATTTGCAGCTTTAATTATCTAACAGCTAAGCTTCCAAAAAAACGAGCCATGCTATCCTATCTGCCTGGGCTAGCCATATAGGCTAGCCTGTAGCAGCTAGCTACCAGCCAAGTTCCCACAGCCACGACTGTGTTGACATTTATAAACATAATGAAATTATCTTACCTTTTTTGGACTTTCGCTCCTTGTACATGCTGTATTCAGAGGAGGATATGATTCCCAATCCATATTAATTAATAACAACGGGCGACGGACCGTCTCTCACTCTGTTCTCTCTCGCTTGGGGAAGGGGAGGCGGCTATTTTCAAACTTGAGAACGGCATGACGTAGCGTGTCTCCATAGCTGGAAATAGATGATGACGTATGCTTCAGCCAATCAGAGTCTCTCTCTCTCTCTCTCTCTCTCTCTCTCTCTCTCTCTCTCTCTCTCTCTCTCTCTCTCTCTCTCTCTCTCTCTCTCTCTAGCTCTCTCGTTCTCTCCTCTCATTGTGATCTACAAGCTCACAACACGTCGAATCGCGACGCGTTGTGAGCTTGTAGATCTGCTATTTTCAAATAGCCAAGTTTAGAATAGGTTAAAGTGGATGTATGTTTTATAATATACTCATTTATATCTGCAAAGTAATAGTAACTAAAGTTTTCAAAATTATTGTAGTAGAGTAAAAGTACAATATTTGCCTTTGAGATAATGGAGTAGAAGTGTACTGAAAATTGGAAATACTTAAGTAAAGTAAAAAATACCTCAAAACTGTACAGTACTTAAGTAAATGTACTTTACACCACTGGAATTAATGTTAGTGGCTCTGTTTATGAACTCATTGCAACCGTCAGGTCGCAGTTACAATGAAAACCTCCACCGGCAGTCAGTCTGTCCGTCACATCACACTTTTCCCCAACTCATATCTCAGCCACCGTTGCCCCAATCCATGTCACACTTTGCACACACAGTCCTTGCCTGCCAAAGCACAACCTCCACCCTCCCAGGGACCCCCGGAGATCCAGGGACCCCCAGTGACCCCCTGGCGCCGCCGCCAAAAATGACCAAATGACACCCCAACAGGGCTGTTCACAGGGAATTCCCAGGGACCACCGACTCCTGCTGCTCCAGAACGGATGCAAAAGTGGTCGTAACTCGGGCTAGGAGCGACCGGGAGAGCCGGGGCCTGGCAGTCATTTATCTCCTGATTAGGGAATCTTACTGGTATATATATATGAACTCTTATAGACATATGTTTATTTGAACTCCTAAAATGTGTTGTTAATTAGTCGCAGTTTACCATGAGAAATGTCACAGATGTCCATGTGTAGTCGTGTACATGTGTACACATTTTTACGGTCTATGGGTTTGCCGCTCTGACATCATGCTCTGATGTCACTGTGACACATCACTGTGACATCACAGGTGAACTCCAAGGCGGGGTTAGAGTCATGTCATCAACATGGATCTGTCCCATTTAGCACCACCATCAGGCCGATTTTTACATGTGACCTGACTGTCGCTTATCTCGCTTATCTTCGGGAGTCTTACTGGTGACCATATAGAGATCCCTGATGTCATCAATATTAAGCACATATCTAACAGGACTTCTTGTGGGAATGCCCATATATGGAGGAAGACAGCCCATATTTGTGTGACTGGGTCAGACAGGGATCTCCATGTTTGGGAATAAAAGGGATTGTATGTATTATGTCAGATGTGATAGTCGTCATAGGACTTTTACATACCGAATAATTGAGTAAGCATATTTGGGGTCTCACAGCATATCTCCATGGATCTCCATTATGTGTACCAGTCCAGGGGTCTATAAATGGGTAACTGGTCCGATATACATCACTGGCCAGATGGCCAAGACATGGCACAACCTTGCAGTAAGCAGTAGGAGTTAGACGGTGTGTGACTATTCAATCTGTCACCTGTAACGTTACCTGTTGTCTGTGCTGATATCATATCTATGGCTTAAATCAATTGCTGGTACTTATTTTCTCACGTTCTGCATCAGACAGTATGATTGTAAAGACTATACTGTGGATGACATTGACGTCAAGTTTATTTAATCATTACGCAATTCTCTTTCATTGAGTCTATTTAAGTCTGTGAACAGACAGATTGGCCCGATTGGTTCTAATAGCTTGCAAGTATCCAACTGTTCTTAAGTAATCTCTAAGTATTTATTCTCAAAGATTATATTCTTTTATCAACTCAGGAACTTTAAGATCATTCTCTTCAAAAGGAGGTTCAGGAATTCCCTCAACTTAAGGAAGGCTCCTAAATTGTACCTCAGTGAATTCTGTTCATTCCATCCTGGACATATAGACTGTACACGTATGCCTGTACACTTAAATATATATTGACATTGTCTCTTGCTCTGTACCAGGCCAGATGATTGTATAGGGTGTACTGTATACATCTGTACAATTTATTTATATTTGTTAAAGTTGTGTTTATTGTGATCGTATTATTCTGTACCTACTGTATTGTACAGTACTTCTTGTCCGGTTACATGTCTCCATTCCGACATGTCTCCATTCCGACACTAAAGCTGGTTGCACACTGCTGCGTTTTTCGGGCCGAATATCGGACTGAATTTCGGAGCACGCAAATAAAAAAATCAACCTCACGTTATGTCAGTCACGTTTGCACACTGCCGCCCGTTTCGCGCACCACTCGGTCCCTTGCTCTCTCTATCTCTCTCTCTCTCCTTGCCCTGAAAAACGCATTTCGCAACGGAAAACGCAGCAGTGTGCAACCACCTTAACCCTATCTCTAACCCTAACCCTAAACTTAACCTCTATGGAAGTGCTGCCACTCCGACAATAAGAAGTTGATGTCGAAATGGCAGCATGTCAGAATGGAGAGCAGTCACCCTTCTGGTCCTTATCTGTAACTTAATTGTACTGCATGTTGTGCTGGCTCTGTAGGGGATGGTGTTTTCCTCTGGTGTTTCAGTCCGAGTGTATCAAATGGTGCGTTCGGAAATGCGCACCGGACTGCGCGGGCGTTTATCGTGGGCTTGCCCAGGCCTTACGGCCTGGGCATAAATATAACGATTGCATTCACCACGGCTTCGTAACTCCGCGCGGCCGGCGGAGCGCCGCGCGGCCCTGGCCCGCTCTTCGCGGGCACTCGCGCCGCTGAACTTCGCGCCGCTTGCAATGTCGTGGACAATAAAACAAGCGCACCCTTTGATACACTCTGACTGAATCGCCAGTAGAAAACACTCTCTCGGCTCTGTATAGTCCTTAAAATCAATCAAAATCAGACATTTTTTTTTATATTTCGAGGAAAAGACAAAATTCAGACGGCATCAATTATTATTATTTTATTTTTCAGATAAAAGACAGTCATTCTGACTTACTTTTTGACGCTGAGTCCAATGAGGTCCTGTTGCGTGAAAATGCTTTGGTCGATTTCTAACCCTTCTAGAGGGGCTAGATTCAAGATTCAGAGGTCATTATCAAAGCAGCATGCTGCTGTGTACTGTTAGATAAGCGTCATACGGTGTATTGTACGTGTTTTGTGCACGCACACACTGTCTGTCTGTCCGTCTGTCTGTTGCCATTGCCGCCTGAGTTTAGGCCGCAATTCTGGGGTCTTTACACAGAGATGTTCTGTTTTTTATCTACCACCTTTGCAATGCATACAGCAGTAAGGACATGTACAATTACAAGCTCTCTTTTATGCCCATATACTGTATAGTGTTCAGCAGGCACGTGCACACATTGACATCAAAGGGGGCTTGAGCCCCTGCCCTTATCTGTAAAAAGTGCCCTCTCCAGACCAAGAATGCAATTTTTACTATGGTGAAAGAAATGCAAATGCTCTCTTTCCATTCTATACCTGCAGGCAGCATTCAAGAGAATTGCACGACGCTGCGACGCGTTGTGAGCTTGCAGGTCTGCTATTTTCAATATTTTCACCAAAAGGCCCTTTTAGAAATGTCAGCCCCTACCTCTCTAACATTCTCTGCACGTCCCTGGTGTTCAGTGTCCAGGCCAGTCTGTAATGTAATCTCCAAATGTGGGCACTGTAGTGATGTCAGTCAGTGATGTCAGTTGGGCATTGTTACCATTGTGGCGACACTGTTAGTATCAGTGATGTCAGCATGCACAGAGACGGTCAGACGGACAGACATTCAGTAAATTAATAGTTAGATATAAAAGATATTGAGCTATTATAAGATCATATTTAGAACACGTATGATAAAAATAAGATGTAACTATTTGACTACATATCATATGGCACAAGGCAGATAGCGTAATAAGCAAAACTAAGAACATACATCAGCATTGATCAACATTCTGTAGAGAATCCAGGGACTCTTAATAAGTAGGACCTGTTCTGGACCCTTAAACACAGTGGTATTCTATGGATACTGTCAGTATTTCTACAATAATCAACACTAGTAAGACGCCTATGGACAAAAAGCGACCTCGCCCTTGCCATCTGTTTGGGCATATGGGAGAACAGGAGATTTACTACCAATCCAGGTGATGTAGAGTTGATGATGTCAGTGTTGGTCAGCCCCATATATAGAGATCCATGACATCAGGGATCTCCATATGGGCTGACCTGACCTGAGGTCAGGTCAGCTGAGGTCAGCTATAGACATTGAGGCATCTGTAGAACCAACCATGTGCTGTAAGACCCCAGACATGCTTACTCTGTCACTCGTTATGTGAAAGTCGTATGACGTCTATGACGTCTGAAATCATACATACAATCCCCTTTATGCCAATATGGAGATCCCTTTCTGTAGAACCAACCGTGTGCTGTGAGACCCCAGACATGCATCTGTGCGTGTCAGTATCTGTCTCTCAGTCCTTGTCCCTTTTTATGGGCATAAAAGGGATTCTATTAGTGTGGTTGCTGGTTGCCCTAACAGGGAATCATCTGGGAATCAGATGTAGGTCAGCTCTATATGGAGATCTAGGTGATGATCCAATCATCTCCATGTACTGTATGGATATCCAGGGTTTGATCTTTGATGAGGTGATGTCACGTTATATCACAATGTCAACAAATTAAGGTATTACAGAAGGAAAATATGTGACGTTTTCATAGCTAACTGCAACATTCGGTATCAAAACATAATATGACATGAATAACATAACATATGGTTTCGTAAATCTCCCAATATATTGAGTCAGTTGTTTTTTAGATATGCATCTTACTAGCAACTTACGAGTGCTGGTTTGCATTCACTGTTCTAGTGAGTCTTGAGAGTATATTGTCCAGCTTGTGAAGTGTGTTTCAAGCTTCAACTGTGCTTCAACTAGAACCTCAATGAAATATGAACTCCATTTGTGTAACTCTATCAGTTGTTGTAGTAGTAAGTTTATACTTTATACTTTATACTTTACACTGAGTCAGAGGGTTGTGCAGGCTTTATTCGCTGATGTGTTACTGCACGACACTTGGTGTAGCCTCTTTACTTTGGAATGCTGACTTGTTTGCTTGCTTTATTTATAGCATGTTCAGAAAAGTATATCATGCTAGCTTACAATGTTGATTTCACATACATTCATGCATGATCGGTGCTGTACATATGTATGTGGGTGGGCAAGTTGACACTCTGTCGAGGTGCCAACTTGCGCCTTGTTATTTATATTAGGTCACACTTGTTGGTGGTAACTTCACCGAGAATGCTGCTCCCTCATTGGCTAGTTTCACTCACTTCTCACTTTCTTTTTTTTCACAGTTTTGTTTATTTGAGATTCAGGGCAAACATTAAACCAAGACTTGTTCGCATATTATGAGAACCATTTAATGGTCAGGTTTCTCCATTGGCTGTTGTCTTGGGCACCCCGCCTAGCTCTTTCAGACCCATATTACAGAAATTACTCTCAAAGCCACATTTAATGGTTTTGGATAAATACTCAACATTATAACAATAACAAAGTCCCATTAGAAAGCATTCTATGATCACACACTGTACATGCAATGTAATAATGCTTGCACTAGGCCTATAGTTACAGCATAAGCACTCATAATGCTTCATGATTATAATTACTCACTGACTTTTTTCTTTTGGCCAGGATCATCACTGGATGGAGGACTTTGCTTTCTTTTAAATACCTTTTAATATTTATAATCATTTTATACTTTTTTATATAGAACTGAAGTACTTTGCTGGGTGTTTTATTGTATTGTATATTTATGTTTGATATGCATTGACCCGAGCAAAACAAATTTCCCTTGTGGATAATGAAGATATCTAATCTAATAGTCTCTCAAAAATGGCACCAATGCCATTGTAAGCTTGTAGATCTGCTGTTTTCACATGTATCTGTGAAACCGAGTCAAACTAAATGTAACACCTTAACCCTCCTAAATTCCATGATTATTTTCGGGGGTCTCCAGTTCAAATATGATTATTTTGAGGGGTCACCGCCTGAAAAGGACGAGAGCCACTGGTTGTGAGCTTGTCGTCGATCTGCTACTTTTGAACGTATAATGTAAATCTTAAGTTATTAGTAATAACTTATTACCAAATCAAAATGAGCATAAGTAAGATCCCAGATGATATCTAGTCTCATATCAAAATCGATGTATCGATAGAACAGCCCTAAGAAGTATCCAACAGAAGTATCCATGGTATTATCAGCATCTTAGCAGCATTTTGTTCGGGCCACTCCTGTCAATCTTATGTAAATCTTAGCCAATTGGGATGGACAAAAAAATCTTAACTGATCCGACCATAGAGATGTGTACCGATTTGCATGAAATTTGGATAAAATCTGAAGGAGTAATATAAGAAAATGTGTTTTACATAACACAACACATTAGGTAAACTTAAACACAAATTGAACACGCATGCATGTGGCTGATCAAATGAGAATGATTGAATACTGCATCTAATTTACAGCTATAGATTAACTGGCCAATCTGAGCCTTAAATGTGATTTAAATGAGATTATGTTGAGAGCTCTTTTACAGATCATTCTGAGACAAATCTGAGATGTATCTAAAAGGCTTAAATGAGCTTTAAATGAGATTATATTGAGAGCTCCTTTTTATGTAACTCTGAGCTAAATTTGAGATGCAACAATTCTGCTAAATTGAGCAACATTTGAGAAATTATTGAGATCTCCTGTAAAGCTCATCAGAGCTTCCATCTGAGGCATGTTGCTCCCCAGAAATAGAGGAGAAACAGGAGCAATAGCTGAGATCTCCTTTTTGTATCACCTTGGTCTCATTTGTGGCTTGAGAAACAAACGAGCAATAGATGAGGGCTCAATCATGGATTCTGCTTTCCTCTGGGAAGGTGTAATCATTGTGAGGAAGTGTTATCGTAAGGTTATGGTATGAATTCCTTTGCTTCCATCACAGCTTTCCCAGCAGCGCCAAGCCAAGGCACAACGACACGTCAATAATAGGACACATGATTCATCCGCTCAGGGACGTGCTGGGCCCCTGATTCAGCCCGGGAAAAAAGAGTTGGAGATGCCCTCATTGCGCGCTTCTCTCTCTATAGCGCTGCTGCTACTCAGAGATTTGTGACAAAGTGACAAGCCAGTGGGCCAATTACATGAGTTATATTTCGTCGTTGTCGGGTGGAAACCTTGTATGTCCAAAACCGTTTGTTTTGTATTTATCATTTAAAAAATGATTTAAACTAGTGAAAACAGCCAATCTACAAGCACACAACGGCTCGCACCGCAAGGCGTTGTGTGCTTGTAGATCTGCTGTTTTCACTACTTTTGTGCGACGGCCTTGTATGATGAAGCAGGGCTTTGCTTTGCGAAACAATTTACATATTTTGTGACGATTTACTTTATTGGCCGCCTAGCCCCCTAAACGGAACGAAGGCCGACATTTTATTTTTTATTTTTTTCCTAATGGCCGGCCTGGACCGGCCAGGAATGAACCGGCGGTTCGGAAGTTGTCCTGCTTTTCCCAATGGCCAGCACGTCCCTGCATCCGCTGCAGTATGTGCCTGCGTGCATGAATCATAGGAACAGTGTAGGGTCCATGTGGTTAATTCAAGTTGTTTTACATTTGGAGGTGTTTCATGGGTGTTGGCTGATTGGCTGACTGCAAATTGAAAGAATCCGATTTTAAAGACTTAAAAAGTCGTTAAATTGTCACTTTAGAAATGTGTAGATTTGAAAGATTTTAAAGACTTAAAAAGTCGTTAAATTGTCACTTTAGAAATGTGTAGATACCCAGTCTATACACTTAAACATTGAGTTGGTTCGTTTACTGTTGAGTGAGAAAACAATGTTGAACATTAAGTTAATCACCTGGGGACTTCCCAAAATAATTTGGGGATCCCCCTGGGGGTCCCGACCCACAGGTTGAGAACCACTGGGTTAGGGTTGGGATCTGCATGCTACTAGTATAATTAGAATTAAGCACAATGGGGAAAGACGCACAGACGCACCGTCGGAAGTGACATTCCCCAGGACAAGGAACAGAACGCCGAATGAAAGAAAGCATGACTCAGGAAAAAAAGCTCTTCCTCCTTGAACTTCCTCCAAATCTTGATAAACAGGCCATGGCACCTGTTGCCTGTTGTGATATCCTGCTGTGATTAATGCTCTGTTTAAGGTGACATCTGTGAAGCCATGTCTTCATGCCAGTTCACACGGTGAAGTCAGTGTTCTCTACACTGCATTGACAGCTGTATTTACAGTTTACATTCCATTAGTAACTAATGTCTTCTAGATCCTTCTAAGGTTTTAGAAAAAAAATGCATCTTTCTAGAAACGTGTTTTTCAAAAACCTTAGAAGGATTTAGAAGATATTTATGAGGTAAAAAATATTCAAAGACCTTTTTTTTTTTTTTTTTTAATAGCAGATCTACAAGCTCGCAAGCGCGGCACTTGGTGTCACGCTGTGAGCTTGTATATCTGCTATTTTTCAAGCATAAAATACTGCTTAAAGTGGTTTAACACGTTCCTGGTCTCAAAGGGTTAAATCATTGGTTCTCAAAGTGGGGTCCGTGGACCCCCCCAGGGGTCCTTGAGGGAGTTCCAGGGGTTCTCCAGCTAAATGATAGTTAGTAACCAAATGGAACCTTACGGGTCCATTTGGTTGCATTTGTACACTCTCAGATTTAAATTAACATTGATTTTACAATATAAATTGGGGTCCCAGAGATAGAAATAGGGGGTTCTGTAGTTTGATGCATGTCAACAGGAGAAGGCAGTGCAGGGTAGGGGGTTAATGATACATTGTAACAGCGATGCGTTATATCACGATACATGGTTGACGATACGATACATGGACGATAATGGTTCATTCATGGCGATACTATTCGATTCAATGATTTAAAATCAATATAGTAACTATTTAGCAAAGAAATTAAATGTGAAAGGTGTGGATAGTGCAGGTTTTTAAGGGAAACATGTATTATTATGGATATAAATAAGTAAACACTGTGATTACCTGGCAAATACATGGACATCGTATTTGAACACATATTATGGACAAACCTGCACCTTGACATGAACCCAGAGATTCCACACATTTATCGATAGACCAGTGTAGCTATATAGAAAGGAAAATAAATTAAACCCCTCCTTTTCATTTTTTCTTCTTAAAATGCTAAATACAATGCACAAGTAGGTAGTATCGATACAATCGACTATTTGCACTGCTGATTCGATACAAAGTCAAGCGATACGCTTCGATTTTCGCTGTTTTCATTTTGATATACTTTGATTTATTTTATTAAAAACTACATTTCGATGCAGTTACTATATTGTTACACCCTTCGTGCAGGGGCATTCAGGGACATGCTGGGCCCCTGATTCAACCCAAGAAAAAGAGTTGGAGAGGCCCTCATTGCAAGCTATAGAGAGGGATCTCTCTCTATAGCGCTGCTGCAACTCAAAGATTTGCCATTTCAGATCATGACAAGTGACAAGTAAGTGGGCCAATTTGTCGGGTGGAAACCTTGCATGTCCAAAACGGTTTGTTTTGTATTTATGATTTTAAAAATGATTTCAAACTAGTGAAAACAGCCGATCTACAAGCACACAACGCCTCGCACCGCGAGGCGTTGTGTGCTTGTAGATCGGCTGTTTTTACTTTATTGGCCGGCCAGCCCCCAAAATGGAACGAAGGCCGACATTTTATTTTTTATTTTCCTAATGAATGGCCGGCCGTTCGGGAGTTGTCCCGCTTTTCCCAATGGCCAGCACGTCCCTGGGGGCATTCCTTAACAGTTGATGTTGGAGAAGCCACAAGGACTCCACCAGGAACTTTCCGCCCAGTTCCTCAATGACAACGATGATATTCATGTGCATCCGTGACCTCAGTTGTCTTTGGAAAACACTGGTTGTTTTTCCAACTCGTGACACCTTAGCGTTTCCTCAAAACAGGCACGTTATAAAAGGGCGTCGCACGCACACACGCAGGCATTTATTCACCAAAATGAAGCTCATCGCCGCTTTCTGCCTCACGTGGAGCCTCTTTCGCGCAGGTAATTCAATGACGGCGATTCGTTTATCTAATTGTTTTTCTTTGATTTAATTGAATCATCGAGAAGTGTGTATTTCTTATTTAGTTTTGTTTGTTTGCAGATCAGCTATTTTCAATATTTTTTTATTTTTTTTTTAAATTAAAGTAGATAACATTTATTATTTCTCTTTGTTTGCTAAACTCAACTCACTCTCAGACACCTCAGAAGAATATTTGACGCAACAATTAATACTAAACCTTTTAACCACTAAAACCCTGTAAACTTTGCTCCACGCAAAAGTAGACGATCTACAAGCTTGTGTCCTTGATATCTTTGAAAAAGTTGTGAAAATTAGTGCAAATCTTTGAATATGTGTATTTTTTAAACTACTAAAATTTTGCTTCTGGGGGGTCGCTGGGACTAAATATTTTGATATGGGGGTCCATGGCCAAATACATATCATTTTGGGGGACCTTCACATGAAAAAGTTTGAGCACCACTGACATAGAAACAGGTTTTATTTCTTTCTTTTTTGAAAAGGATTTGAAATATTCAAAGACTTCAAAAATAGCAGATCTGCAAGACTTCAAAAATAGCAGATCTGCAAGGTCGCAGCGGGGCACTCGGTGCCGCGCTGTGAGCTTGTATATCTGCTATTTTTCAACAGTTAAAGCAAAAAATAATTGAAGTGAATCCTTGTACCAGAATTTGACGCGACACCCCTGGTTCCCCCCCAGAATATGGGTGCTATAGGGTTCAATTAAGTGCTTCACTCTCAGGGCGCTTTTCCACCGGAACCAGAGGTGAGCTTTACCACAGATAACCGGAGTTGGTTGTGAACCGTAAAAGTTGGTTTGGAACGGGAACCACAAAATCCTTGGTTCCTCTGGTTCAATCTGGTTCAATCTGGTTCAATTTGGTTCAATCTGGTGGAAACGCAAGCCGGTTCGTGGCCGGTTCACAAGAATGAACCAAGGTTCCAAGAAAGTTGAACGTCACTGGTTCTTGAACCAAGGTTCTTTATGTGTTTCTGATTTGACCAAAATGTCCATAATGGGCATAATTTTTTTAAATAGCAGATCTGCAAGCTCGGCTGTATTGGAATTGGAAATACTCCAGCGAAGTAAGTACAAATACTTCAAACTGGTACTTAAAGGAGGACTTCACCACTTTTCAACCTATCTTCATATAATTGGTCCTCATTAAAAAATATCTTTTTTTTTTTTTTTTTTCTTTTTTCCTCAGAGGAGGGTTGTGGGCAAGTCAGAAACCTATCGTCTTGTGACATCATCGTTTGGGAATCCGAGCTAATAGATTTCTTTTTTTATTTTATTTTGAAAATGATGATGTCACAAGACTATATATACATTTATGAACTTCCCACAGCTCTCCTAAGAGACTTGGACTGAGTAGAATTTTTGTTTTGCTATTTTATTATGAACATTAGTGAGGAGCTGAGGACCTATTGTATGAAGATGGGTTGAAAAGTGGCAAAGTCCTCCTTTAATGGTACTTGGTATGAGTGATCAATACAAAAAAGGTCATTTTGAGGGTGAACTACAGCTCATTCTTCCTATTTCTATTTATTTTTCTGGTGTCCCACCAGCACATTCTATCCTCACAAAGTCCTATTTCTGACCATTGTGTCTCTCAGTTTATGGGCAGATCTATGTTAGCAGGTCTAAGAACGGGCTGTCAGATGTCCCTCCGGTGACATCACCAGAGGGACCTACTGCTACTGCTGTGCTGTGCTGAGTTGGGGTTGGGGAGGGGGGTGGGCAGGCCTGAGAAGGAGGCGGAGAGGAGCTGGGATGAGGGTGGGGCCAAAACTCAATAGCACAGTCCTCCCACTCAGGACAAGGTGGTACTGCTGCAGCTGAAAATGCTCTGAAAGCCAGCCAGAAATGACAGGGGCTCTGTATTCAGGAGTGGCAATTTAGCCTCAAACCTTTTGAAAAACGTTTTTTTGGGACATAAACAATATATTAATTATTTTTAAATGCATGGTGTAGATTAGAACCTTTAAGTAAATGTACGTAGTTAATTTCCACCACTGAATTAATGTTTTTTTGTATTATTTTGTATTTCCTCAGCTGACGCCCTCATGTGTCAGACGTGCACGGACACCACAGACATCCAGTGCACCATTACTGCCTTGCAACAATGCAAGGAAGGTCAAGTCTGCCTCTCTGCCCGTCTAGAGTGTAAATATATATTCTGCTATTTCTTCCTATTTCTTCTTATTTGCTCACAACAAGAGTTCCCTACAACAGTGGTGTTTGTAAAGGTGGCTAGTAACACATCTAAAAGTATCCCTATAGGGGAATTTTTTGACAGCTGCTGACATTTGGGGTTCCATTCATTCATTCATTCATTATGGAATTTCTAAGATGTTTCTTTGATTTCTTCATGAAATTACATTTTTTTTGTTTTGTTTTTTAATCATTGAATTTTGTTTTTAATTCATGAACAAAAAAGATCTCTGATGTCATCAATATGTGTACTATAATATGGAAACTCCCACACTAACAGAATCCCTTTTATGCCCATATATGGAGATCTCTGATGTCATCAATATTAAGCCCATATCTGGGAATGCCTATATATGGACATATTGTCTCATGTGGTCTATGACGTCAGACATCTATGATGTCAGATGTCAGACATCTCCATTATTTGTGGAAAATATTTTGGCATTTTTTTTCGGTCAAAGATGATCCCATGCCAACGCGTCTTACTGGTTATTGCGACCGTAAGGTCGTACAGTTACTATCAAAACCTCCGTCCGTCCGTCCGTCCGTCCGTCCGTCCGTCCGTCCGTCCGTCAGTCACGTCACACGTCACACTTTTCCCCTACTCATATCTCCGCCACCGTTGCCCCTATCCATGCCAAACTTTGCACACACACTCCTTGGCTGCCAAACTCTAATTTCTCACATGGCCCTCTTCTAGCGCCACCATGAGGCCGATTCTTGCAAAACACATTTTTGGACACGGCTCCTACAGATTTTGCCCTAAAATCACACAAAGCGGTACACAGTATCTCTAAAGTCATGTCATCAACATGGATCTGTCCCATTTCCCATATTCCCTCCTGATTGGCTACCATTGCCTTCTAAAGTTTGTGTATGCGACCTGATCTCCCGATTAGGGAGTCTAACTGTTTTTTTTATTTATTTCTGTGCAGCTAACGTGGGTCCCAGGCATATCATTAAGCGATGCATTAATCCAGACAGATGTGGAGCGAATCCCATGAACACGGTCTTCGAGACGCTCCACACCAACATGGGCCAAGGCAACGGGCACATAGCGGGTTTCTGCTGTGACACGCATGACGGCTGCAACAACGAGAACCAGAACAGTACGTATATGCATGGGCTAGCTGATAAATATATCCTCACAACCTAATCAGAATGGGGTAGTGTGTATGTCTGTATGTCTGTATGTCTGTCTAATCTGTGCATCTGCAACTCCACGTTCAGCAGTTGTTCAATTGTCTAAAAAACATAATGCAAAAATCAATAACGCCTGAGCCTTGCTGACCATCAACTTTTCCACCTTCAGATGTGTCTCTACTTCTCATAATCCCCAAATGTTTAAAATATTTCCCCAAATTTTGGCCTGTAGGCGGCTTTGTCCTGTGATGCGATTTACATCACAAATGGGCGTCAACAAGCATCACACTCACTGCCTGTAAGCAGAGATGGAGTGAGGGGGAGGGGGGCAGTTCCGGGGGCAGTTCCAGAGAGAGCAACATCACGGTCTGTCTGCTTCACACCAAGGGGGACACACGGAGTTCCTAACCGGAAGTGCGTCCGGCGGTCAAATATGTCCGACCGGAAACGTGCGCTGCGGCACAATAGTTCCGCCACAATAGTTCCCCCCCCCAAAACATTTTTAGCCTCTAGTTATTAGTAAACAACAACACCTTCTTATTCCCATATGAGATACAATAATCCATCACACAGAAATAAGACAGGAGAGTGATCAGAGTGAGAATGGAATATTTACTATGGAGAGAGAGGATTCAAGACAAGTATACAGTACATAAATAATGGTTGGTTCCTGCTCTCTCTGACAAATTATGTTTTGACATGAGTTTATGTATGGTCATTTGATCAGTCAGTAGATGACGTTTCAACAGTTCATAGGATATGTGTCTTGTCCACGAATGACAAGACAAAGAGTCCAAATACAGTAGATTACTGGGGGGAAGAGATGTCCTTGCTGGTGTCTGGATGACACCAGATGTCCCAAGCTGAGCCTTATAAACCAAAACAATTCTCATTGTTTAGGTACAGGCTCCAGGCAGTTGATAAGGCCTCAGTTCTATCAGACAGAGACCTTGTGGGTACTGTACATGACATGGCACAGTCACAGGCTGTGCCTTAGGGTCCGGTGTTCCTCAATATGTATTGATAAAAAGATGATATGAACCATCACAAAATACCTATAACTAGCATTATGTGGGTTTTTTTTGTGTTTTTTTTTTCGTGAGTTAAGCCTACAGTAGGCCTATATTGTATTATACAACTGGTAGTTCTGAAGAAGCAATCTGATTGGCTGAAATAGCTCTCTACCAGGGACGTGCTGGCCATTGGGAAAAGCGGGACAACTCCCGAACGGCCGGTCCAGGCCGGCCATTAGGAAAAAAAATTAAATATAATGTCGGCCTTCGTTCCATTTTGGGGGCTGGGCGGCCAACAAAGAAAATTGTCACTGTCGGGCAGAAACCTCGTACAGTATCTCCAAGTTTCAAATTTGTAAATTTTTTCGCAAAGCAAAGCCCTGCTTCATCATAAAAGGCAGTCGCACAAAAGTAGTGAAAACAGCAGATCTACAAGCTGCTTGTAGATCGGCTGTTTTCACTAGTTTAAATCATTTTTAAAATGATAAATACAAAACAAACGGTTTTGGACATACAAGGTTTCCACCCGACAACAACAAAATATATGTAATTGGCCCACTGGCGTGTCACTTGTCATGATCTGAAATTCAGGGACATAGTAGCTAAATGTGGCATTAAAAAAGTTACAAATGTTGGTACCATAGGAGAGATAACGGGCCAACGTGCTTGAGAACCACTGAACTAAACAACCTGGTTGATATAACGATGACTTGCGCTTGCTTCCAGTGACTGAGGAGGTGACACAGCTGAAACCTAACGGCCTGCGGTGCTTCACCTGCAACGGACCCTTCGACCTGAACTGTCACAGGACCTTCGAATGCATGGGCAAGAGGACGGTCTGTGCCCGCGCGACAAGTGAGTCCTACGTTATTAACTCATTAACTAAATGCATGGGCATGAGGACGCGCTGTTTTCATTTACAGCTTTCTATTGTTTTAGCCATTTTTGTATTTTGATTTCGGTGGTTGAGGGCATGTGTACAAGTGGCTAAATATGTCTTTTTAGACATATGGCATGCATGCAAATAAAAATTGTTAAAATCACAAAAATGATAGAAAGAAGTAAATGAAAACATTTTAACACTCATCTTTTCTTTTCTCTAATTACAAGCTAAAATATGAACCCTTGATGTAAAAAAAAACCAAAAAAAAAAAAAAAACTAAGTTGTCCTTTAACTCATTACAGTTTTTTCACAATTGTTAAAGGAGTAGTTCACCCCCCAAATTACAATGATTCTCTATGACCTCATGCACACCGGCTCCGAATTTGCCATGCGGCAGGTGGCTGCGGCTGTGCGTTCTTTTTTTCGATCAAACCCAGTTCGATTTGTGCGTCTTGTCGCATGCGGTGAAAACTCCATTGACTCCTTTTATGACTTCTTTTTGGATCCGCAGCGTGGATTCCGCACAGCCTTGCACACCAAATCCAATGCGTTTTAATCAAGCAGCAAACGGAAAGAAACGCAACGGTCCTGTGTGCAAAGCCCTTAACATTGCAACCTAAGTACCATGAATATTGTGGATGTACCCTTCTTTTGAATCCTTTTGGAGATGTTGATGTTGTCATCTGCCCATTTGTCGATTTGGTAAAAAGAAATCGGTTGAACAGAACTCATATTTTGGAACCATCGCGCCATTGTTTACAATGATTTGTAATGCAGGCTGCCACCCCATGTGGTCATGTGATCCAAGATGGCCGCGGTGTGAATAAGGTCTATAGAGCGGGGGTCTTCAATGTTTTCAGGCCAAGGACCCCTTAGTTGAGAGAGAGATGAAGCAGGGACGCCCACAACCTGTTCATAGATTCCATATAGTTTCATCGTTTGACAGGGTATTTCGGATTCATGTTAATGTGTGTTTTCAGATATTTAACCACTTGAACCGTCACTACATAATAAACCTGCCCTTTTACTCTGTACTTAGTCGGCTCTTTTTCCCCTCTACACCAAAGCTCTTTGCCAAAATTAGCCGATCTACAAGCTCACAACGCCTCGGCTATTTTTGCCTAAAGTTCTCAGAATATGGACGTTATAGGGTTCAAGTGGTTAACTAATTTGTAGCCGATCCCGAGAATACTCGTGAAAAATACTCGAGTATTTAGAGTGCCGATCCCGAGTATACTCGCGAAAAGTACTGTATATGGAGTAACGCCGGTTCTCCTACCCTGCTCGTGCCCGGCGGAAGGTCCTGGCACGATCGGCCTCGCCGATTCATCATCATCACGGATCCACGTGCACAAAATAGTAATCCCATAACATGGAGGCCGACGGGGAATCGCATCTTTAATGTCCATTTTCTCCAAACAACACTTTTAAAGCCAAGGATGGCATTAGATTCTCGCTAATAAAACACATGTTGAAAGGCAACGATCCGCCATTACACAACCCCATGTTGATGCCGATCGCTTCCGGTGAATGACGTCATGACGTCAAACCGGAAGTGTTTACGCAATGGACTTCTGGCCTTCAAAATAAGACAATGGATGCGTATGGGAGCCTGCGGGCGGCACGCTGGACATTTAACCCGTTCATGTCTGGAGCACTAAATGGGTTAATATAAAAAAGGAGACTCTGGGGACCCCCTAGGGGTCCCGGACCCCCTGTTGAAGACCCTTGCTATGGAGTGCTGTTCTAGTTACCTGTGTTTTTTCTATTTTTTTTTCTCCAGTGTTAATCCCTGCTCAGAGAGTCCAGAGGGCGATCGGCTGCGCCTCTCCCAACTGGTGCGGGCGAGGCATCAACCTCCACCTGACCTTCATCAGCCCGCTGATCACGCTGTCCACCTTCATAGACGGCCCGCGCTGCTGCAACGACCGCGACTACTGCAACGGCAACCGCTCCGTGCTGCCCCTCGAGCTGCTGGCCGCCAGGGGAGAGGGCACGGGCGCCCAGTCTATGGAGACCCTCGCCATGATCGCCAAGGAAACAGCCGACGCCGAGGCCGCCGCCGCAGCCGCAGCCAGTAATCCCTGATGAAGAAGAGTCCTAGAGTGTGCTTCTATTGGAGTCATTTGTATGTTTAAAGTGTTGTTACATTTAGCGGGTCTAGGATTAATTATTTTTTATCTTAAAATGATTATGCTTAAATTATAACTAATGAGCTGTCAGTCAGGTAATCCCAAACGTGAACTAGGAATTAACAGAAATAAATTAATTATTGTATACTTTAGCTATTGAAAAATAGCAGATATACGGCGCGGCACAGAGTGCCACGCTGCAAGCTTGTAGATCTGCTATTTTTGAAGAAAAGAAAAAAAACGTGAAAATGTGTGCAAGTCTTTGAATATCTTTGACCCGATCTTTGACCCGACTTCTAAATCCTTCCTCTAAATCAGTGGTTCTCAATTTTTTTCATGTCAAGGACCCCCCAAATTACATTTATTTGGCCGCAGACCCCCCATCTCAAAATATGTTGTTCCAGGGACCCCCCAGAAACAGAGATTTGAGTTACAAAAGTTTGCTTTGAAAAATATACATTGAAAAATGGGCCCACATTTTCATGATTTTTCTAAAATAGCAGATTTACAAGCTCGCAGTGCGGCACTCGCTGCCGTGCCGTGAGCTTGTATATCTGCTATTTTTCAATAGTTAAAGCAGTCAATAATTCTGGGCCCTAAATGGGTCATAAATTGTCAGGTAATCCCAGGCGTAAACTAGGAATTAACAGAAATAAATGAAAGATTTCATGGAGAATAACACAGGGTCATTTTAGGATGGTCTCATAAAAGCATTGTGGTCCAACAATAAACAAACTGTTTTGCCGCGACCCAGGTAGGATGCATACATTACGTCAGACTCCGGTGCTCTGTAGTTGTCGACTACTAACATAAAGTAGTCGACTAGTTAACATCCGATAACAGTAGACATTCTTCATGGGAACATGTTTCGGATAGCCTACAACCAGTACATTGTTTTAACAGTTCTGCTGCCGTTGACATTCCTCACCGTCATTTAAAGGGTTAAAATCATGGTGCCGTTGACGACGCTCACCGTCAATCTTACTGTAAATACAGTAAATATATTATGACTTACTATACGGCTCCGTGGTCCACTGTGCATCGGTAAATCCCGCGACTTGTTTACAACGCACGTTGGGCGTGCACGCAAAGTGAACCTCCTCCATAGTAAATCCATTGAGAGGCCCATAAAGAGACTTCATTTACTCAAAAAGAGACATTTTGATCCAAAGGGTGGCCTGTTTACAGTACAAACTGCTCTCGGCTGGGCACGGCCATGACACTTTTCTGGGCCCACACTGTCATGTGACTAGATGACGTAAACGTTGAGGTCAAGTGATAATCCATCTGCGCAAAAACAACCCCGCCCGGCCCTTCAAAATAATAGCAGCGGCCTACGGAGGAAACGGCGAGGCACCAAGCATCCCTTCAAAGTAAGAGGCAGTAGAAGTGTTAAATAATGCAGATGGTGTATAATAGTTCACAGGGCAATCCTGCAAATTGGTGGTTCTCCATTTATCTATATATTTTCATCCCCAAATAAACCCATTAAGACCAGAGGCCGTTTGTACGAATGCCTTCTAAATCAGTGGTTCTCAAACATTGTTGTGCCAAGGACCCCCAAAATGATGATGTATTTTGAGGACCCCCCCCCCCCCCCCCCCAAGTGAATATGTTATGGCCGGGGGTTATCGAGTATAATGTTCATTACAATGTCTTGCTGTGAAATAAACTAGTCCAAGAAGAAGAAACAATTGTTTGTTATATATGAGGACAATCAAAATCTGTTGGAAATATTTCATTTTAATGTGGTGTCATTAATTAAACATAATCAACGTTGATATGGCACGCAGACAATCAAGAAAATAAAACAACATGGCACTTCTATTATATTAGTGTAATGTTTTATGGCTCGTCTGTTGATTTCCTGTTTGATTTGCTAGGAAGGATTATTATGCCCATGCCCGTGTCCCGGAGGAGACGCGACACGAGTCACACTTGCAAATGAATCCCGTCCTTGTCCCTTTTATGCCCATATATGGAGATCCCTGATGTCCTCAATATTAAGCCCAAAGCTTGGAATGCCCAAATATGGACATATTGTGTGAGTCTCGTGGTCTATGACATAAGACATCTATGATGTCAGACGTCAGTCCTGCCAAGTTTAACACGAGAGTCAATGCAGAGCCGGTCAAAACAAGAAACGATACTTTTTGAACAGATAAACGGCAGCACAATGTTGGACTATAAAAACGATTTCTTAAGACTCGTCATTGGTACAGAAGGCTTTTAAAAAAAAAATAGCTTGTCGTATGGTCATTGGTATAGTGAGTGAATTAAGCCTATATCATTTAACCCTAAAATACCTGGAATGCGCCCAAGTCGTGTTTGATCTTAACCACTTTAACCATTATTAATGCTTAACTATTGAAAAATAGCAGATATACAAGCTTATACGATGTGCAAGTCTTTGAATATCTTTGACCCGATCTTTGACCCGACTTCTAAGTCATTCCTCTCAAACCTTTTCATGTCAAGGACCCCCACAATTAAATGTATTTGGCCGCAGACCCCCATCTCAAAATATGTTGTTCCAGGGACCCCCCCAGAAACAGAGATTTGAGTTACAAAAGTTTGCTTTGAAAAATATAAATTGAAAAAATTGCCCACATTTTCAAGATTTTTCAAAAATAGCAGATCTACAAGCTCGCAGCGCGGCACTCGGTGACGTGCTGTGAGCTTGTATATCTGCTATTTTTCAATAGGTAAAGCAGTCAATAATTCTGGGCCCTAAACGGGTCATTTAAGTTGCTCTGAGAGCAGCATTCAAAAACAATCCCCCAGAGCAGCAATTTAACACTGGTCTATGCCAGGGGTGGGCAACTTTGACGATGTAGTCCAGTCGCTTGTGTAGGCTAATTTCGTTCATATTTTCTGGGGATTATGAAAACTATAGATTTTTGGAAACTTTCAGAGTATAACAAATCAGAAAATCCATGATTCCATTTGCAAAATCCCTAGGGGAATGTTTGACAAGGAAAAAAATATCCCCTAAAAATATGCTTTTAAGTAGCATTCTTGTTAATAAAATATTCGTTCAATCAATCAATAAATAAAGAATGAAATAAAGAATTACGCACATAACTGCTACTACTGTATTTATAGTCTTGCCAGTCGACCCTATTAAACATTAAAGCTCGTAGGATTTCTTGTCTTTGCGGCTATTTTCAGCGAAAAGCTTTCCCCGCAAACTAACAGAAAACAGTAAATACACTAGCCCTTAGGGACTCCTCCGCTCAACCATACAGGGTTTAAGTGGATGAGTACGAGTTATTACACAGTGTAAAATGCACTCATTTGCCTTCCACTGTACTGCAAACGTTCATTGGCCACGACAGTCGATGCCCCAGGGGTCATCATCCGTGTGTGTGTGTGTGTGTGTGTGTGTGTGTGTGTGTGTGTGTGTGTGTGTGTGTGGTGTGCGTGTGCGTGTGCGTGTGCGTGTGCGCTTGTGCAGGGGCGTCACAAGGGAGGGGGGAACAGTGGGACTGAGTTACTAGGGCCCAAGGTGGAGGGGCCTTAATTATTTTATACTTTAGCTATTGAAAAATTGCAGATATACAAGCTCACAGCGTGGCACCGAGTGCCACGCTGCGAGCTTGTAGATCTGCTATTTTTGAAAAAGTCGTGGACATGTGTGTACATCTTATAATATACAGTATGTCTTTTTTTTTAAGCAAACATTTGTAACTCAAATTTAGTTTCTTGGGGGTCCCACTCCCTGGAACTAAATATTTTGAGATGGGGGGGGGGGGGGGGTCTGTGGCCAAATACGCTATCCTATCATTTTGAGAGTCCTTCACATAAAAAGGTTTGAGAACCACTCACATAGAAACATGGGTTTTTCAAAAAGCCTTTGAAGGATTTCAAATATTCAAAGACTTGCAAAAGATGTACAAGCTTGCAGCGCGGCACTCGGTGCTGCGCTATGTTTCAATAGTTAAAGCACAAAATGTGAGTGAATCCTTGTACCCATGGCAGGGCCCCAGAATTTGTTGCGACACCCCTGCGCGTGTGTGTGTGTGTGTGTGTGTGTGTGTGTGTGTGTGTGTGTGTGTGTGTGTGTGTGTGTGTGTGTGTGTGAGAGAGAAGGGGCGCTCACATGTTGTGCGCTCCCTCTGAATGATGCCTCCAGTCTGGTTAATATGAGCAGAGTGCATGGCTGAGGGCGTTTTTTAGACGGTTATACGAGCTCCTTAACGAGATGCCGCGCTTTATGACAGAGTCTGCTTAGAGCGCCATGACAGTCTATTAAACACAGAGAGAGAGAGAGAGAGAGAGAGAGAGAGAGAGAGAGAGAGAGAGAGAGAGAGAGAGAGAGAATGACTAAACAAAGCATGGTAATAAAGGAAAGAATATGGCTTCTCATCATCATATCAATATCGTTATTCATTTTGGACAAAATTATGTCCACATCACAGAGACACACACAGCACCACAGGATACATCATGCATGCACACAAAGAGGAAATAAAAAGCAGGAGAACGATCAATGGATCAAAAGGAATCGTAGTTTCGATTATGTGCAATAAAAATGCAGTAGTCGTGGCCATGTAAGAGTAGACTCCCAACGTGCACTTAGACTGTACAGTACACATTCTCAAATATTTGTCAGATATGAAAATGTCATATCATGATTATTGTGACAAAAGATTTACCGTATTATCGCGATAATCAAAATCCATTATCCTGGGGCGGAACATTTGCCAAAAAAAACACTGTGATGACAGAGTGATGCCATTCTAGTAGTTATATATAAAGGTTTGCAGTCACCCCATGAGTGCAGATGCAACAAGCGGGGGCAATCAATCATGCTCATCAAGTTGGGCGAACACGTGTCGACCGCGTGCGTGGCCGAGACCGTTGATGACTTCCCGGGCAGAACGATATGCGTGGTCTCTGGGTGGGGCGACAAGCACAACACCACCTCCCCTAACCTGCTCCGTCAGGCCGCCGCCCCCCTCCTGACCAACGAGCAGTGCAAGGGATACTCGGGCAACCTCGTCACGGAGAGGATCGTATGCGTTGGAGCCAGTGGATTCCCTTCCTGCCGGGGTGACCTTGGCGGTCCCCTGGTCTGCGAGAAGAACGGGGCCTGGACGCATGGTCGGGGTCGCTGGTTGGGCGGCCAGGCGGAGGGGGAGGGACTCCTGCAGGGGGACGGCTTCTGCTTTTGTTTTGTCCACATTCAGGGAGAGATTGTGTGAACTGCAAGTTGTTAATAATTCTATATTCTCCCTTTACGCAGACTCAACGTTTTTTCATCACTCCAGAGGTCCCACCCCAGTTGTGTCATCGGCGACCTCGAGGGAGTGATTACATATACTGCCACATTTGGCGGTACAGTCATGGGTCAGCAAGCTGAACAGCAGGGGGCTCGGGACTAGGGATGGCACCATATGAAAATGTCATATCCCGATTATTGTAAGAAAAGGAATCACGATTTACGATTTTATTGCGATAATCAAAATCCATGGGGCGGAACATTTGCCAAAAATTTGCAGATCAACAAGCTGTTATGCTTTAACTATTGACTAATAGCAGATCTGCAAGCTCGAGCTGCGAGCTTGCAGATCTGATATTTTTTTTAAATTGTGAAAGTCTTTGAGTATGTTGACCCGATTCTATATATATCTTCTATAATAAGTTCTCAAACTTTTTTCATGTCAAGGAGGACCCCAAAATGACATGTATTTGGTTGGGGACCCCCCATCTCAAAATATGTTGTTCCAGGGACACCCCCCAGAAGCAGATATTCGAGTTACAGATGTTTGCTTTGAAAAATATATATTATATATTCAAAGATTTGCAAACATTTTCACGATTTAAAAATAAAATAAAAATAAAATAGCAGATCTACAAGCTCGCAGCGCGGCACTCGGTGCTGCGCTGCGAGCTTGTATATCTGCTATTTTTCAATAGCTATAAAGTATAATACAGAGATAGGATGTTGTACATGGATAACCAGAGTGATGGAGGGTGTGGGGAGGGAGGGTCCATTTGTCTCTCCAGCCTGACACACTTTTAAGCAGCTCTTAAGAGCTCCTGATGAATTGGACATTCATCGCAGCTTATCGTAGCGATACGCTAATTCATCAAAGTCACTAAGTGTTGCGGGTTGGAAACTTTTAAAGCCCCCATGCAGTCCCCAGCTGTGCAATTGTGATTTTTATTTGTTTGTATTTGTGCAAAGTTGTGTTTGTACTGTGCACGTGCGTGCGTGCATGCGCATGTGTGTGTAAGGACAAAGACAGATGGCCAATTCATTGCAGGTTAGCTAAGGTTGAGCTACAATGCAGCTAGTAGAATTTGTCAAATAGACACAAACACACCACACGTGCATGTCCGCACGCACACGCACGCACACGCACGCACACGCACGCACGCACACGCACACACACACACACACACACACACACACACACACACACACACACACACACACACACACACACACAGAGAGAGAAAGTGAAGACACTCTCCCAGTAAGCTTGCATAAAACTCACAAATCACTGCTTTCTAACTGTAACTTCCAAACAGAAACTTTCCATTTTGTTCACTCTCATGCACACACTCCACTCCACAGGCACTTTCACTCGAGTACATTACTAGGAAGGCTGAAAAGTACTGAGCAGCCTACTTTTAGTTTAGCTGTCTGTTTTGACAAGAGTTTATCAAAGCAGAATCGAACATGGCTACTACACTCAACCCTCAATTCACCCTTTGTCAAGTCCCGCCCATTGTCCTGCCCCTCTCCACACCCATTGGTTGCTGTGTCTTGGTGGGACATTCAGTGGGACATTCCATCCACTGCCATGTTAATTCAGTTTCTTCATATTGTTATTCTGTGTGCTCAATTCTAATTTCAAACTTTGTTTCAGTCAATTGGAGCTGCTCAGTGGCAGCATAGTGAATCAGCATGTTTTTAAATGTTTTTATTTCTCCACAAATTATGTTTTAGCTAATTCAACATAAAAAAGGCGGAACCAGGGCGGGACAAGGCAGATAGAGCCTGCTGGTTGGTCAGTCAGGGACCAACCAGGAGACTAACAAAGGGTGAATTGTTTTCTTTCCTTTTACACTTCTTAGCAGGCTATGCAAAATAAATACATGATGTTAACCTAGTGATCATACTAGTTCAACTAGTGTAAAAAAACATTTTAATAGTTCTGCTTCCTCAGTCATTTCTTTTCTTTTCTACAAGCTTTGTTGCAACCATCGGGTCGCAGTTACTATCAAAACCTCCACCGGCTGTCAGTCTGTCAGTCAGTCACACGTCACACTTTTGCCCTTCTCTTATCTCCGCCACCGTTGCCCCGATCCATGCCAAAATTTGCACACACACTCCTTGGCTGCCAAACCACTACCTCCACCCCCCATTTCTCACATGGCCCTCTTCTAGCGCCACCATGAGGCACATTCTTGCAAAACACATTTTTGGACAGAAATTGTGCCCTAAAATTACGCAAATCGGTACACAGTATGTCTACACTCATGTCATAAACATGGATCTGTCCCATCTAGCGCCACCATCAAAACACATTTTTGGAGACTGCTCCTATACAGATTTTGCTCTAAAATCACGCAAAGCGATACACAAGTCATGTCATCAACATGGATCTGTCCCATTTCCCATATTCCCTCCTGATTGGCTACGATTGCCTTCTAAAGTTTGTGTATGTGACCTGACGGCGGCTTATCTCCCGATTAGGGAGTCTTACTGGTATAAAGTAGTGGTTCTACAAGCAAGCACATCAGTGCATTCAGTGCAGTTGGTCTCAGAGCAAGTACTCTTGAATACTTAAGTACATTTAAAAGCAAGTACTTTTTTACTCTTACTCGAGTAACATTTTGACTGAGCTACTTTTACAGTACTTGTAGTAGAGTAAATCATTTTGACCACAAGTATCTGTACTCTTACTCAAGTACTGGGGTCGAGTACTCTGTCCATCTCTGCCCAAGGCTAATAAAACTTGGAATGGATATTATATAAGCCCTTTCTACTGAAAAATAATAAAATACTGCTCCCTCACCTTTGCCGAGGTAAAGAGATGATGCTGGAATCCGGCAATGTCAGCTTTTATTTTATTTTTATTGATTACTGAGGAGAATCTGTCCTTTGGGTGAACCCTCCACTGTCCTACTGTACATCGGAACTGGAAAATGCAGTAAAATGAACGCAGCTACATAATATCCATACTGTACTGTACGCCTCATCAAGATGCATTGGTGTAAAGTAGCTAAGTACATTTATTCAAGTACTGTACTTAAATACACTTTTGAGGTATTTGTACTTTACTTGAGTATTTCCAATTTCCAATACTTTTACTTCTACTCCACTACATCTGGGATGCAAATATTGTCCTTTTACTCCACTACATTTATTTGAAAACTTTAGTCACTAGTTACTTATATAAATGATTATATTATAAAATATTATCTATCTATATTATATTATAAAACATACATTAATCCACTTTAGCCCTATTTTATACCTTGGCTATTTGAAAATAGCCGATCTACAAGCTCACTTGTGAACTTGTAGATCTGCTATTTTCAAAACATTTTGTACTTTTACTTTTGGTACTTATAAGTACATTTTGATGCCAATACTTTTGTACTTTTACTCAAGTACATTTTGAATTCCAGACTTTTACTTGTAAGGCTGGGCTCCGCGCAGACCTTGCGTTTATGCTGGAGCAAAGAAATTCTCCACGCAGATTCTGGTTTCCCCCCTGTCCAATCGGGTGAGTCGAAGGCGTAACATTCTGAGAATCAGGAAGGGACTGGGAGATGTTTTGTTTTGATCAAGAGTCTCGTGCACCCAAACTCTTCTCTTTTTAGCTTGTTGCATCTCCCCTTCCAATAAAGCAAGGGCGAGTACCCTTCGCCTGTCCATTATAGAGTTGACACGTAAAATATGATGAGGATCGCTACGCTAGTGTAACAGGCTAAAGAGAGGGAGGGCGGTGCGGGAAGTGAGTGACAGGGGCGTCACTGGCTTTGGGACGGAATATGCTCTCTGCGTTTTTTGCCAGCAGCGCACCAGAAGAGTTTATCCACTGCCGACCATATTTTGGTCTGAGGGCAGCCTAATGGAGTATTTCTACATTGCAGTATTGGTACTTTTACTCAAGTAAAACATTTGAGTACTTTTTCACCACTGTGAAGATGCTAAGATTGCGTTCATGTGATCACAGTGATGAATTAATAGTGTTAAGCTGCGTCCCAACCTGAAGCTATTTCTTCTATTCTAGTCGCTTCTATTGCTTCACTTTGGTCGTGCAGGTCTGCGTCGGTGAAGAAATCATGTCCCGTTGGAATCAAGGCATAACACCCGAGTTTCGAGTCCCAACTCGAAACGCTAAAAACATGTCCGTGCCTCCGGACAGCATCAACCCCGATTGGCTGTCAGGACGCGATGGGTGGAGTGGGGGTGAAGCGAAGGTCGCTTCAGTTGGATTTTTTCCAAGTGGGGCAAAGATACGAGACGACCGTTCGCGCCGCCCCTGTCGGATGGTTCGCACCACGCTCGGTCGCGCATCATCTCGTCTTTGCATTCACTTTGTAAGTAATCGCGCCGCTCGAACCATCCAAGTTTGAACCCAGCTTGACTCTTGAATGCATTCACATTTCTTTCACCATGGTGAAAACTGCATTCATTCATGGTCTGGAGAGGGCACTTTTTTTACATACGGATAAAAGGGCAGGGGCTCAAGCCCCCTTTGATGTCTATGTGTGCACTTGCCTGGAAATCTATAATCATAGGAAAACCAAGAACAGTAGTATGTCAAGAAAAGAAAAACAACAGGATGCCTGGTAGGGATGGGACGATACGCGATATTATCGTTTATCGTGATAAAAAAAAAACACTCAAAATAATCCTATCATGGAGATTTAATTTATTGTGATATCGTCCTCCGTCATGCACTTAGGATCAATTCACTTTTTATTTGCCTAGCTGCAAGTCCGGTACCACTTAAACCCTCTATAATTGGTAAAAGGTTGATACAGTCTTTTTTTTAAATAGCAGATCAAGCTTTGGCAAATGTTCCGCCCAGGATAATGGATTTCGATTATCGCGATAATATCGTAAAGCGCGATTTCTTTTGCCACAAAAATCGTGATATGAAATGTTCATATCGTCCCATCCCTGATGCCTGGTCAACACACATGACTACTTACAGTATAAGTGCAGTGTACTCACAGAGAGTGTACTCACTGAGTGACCTTGGCCCTGCCCTCCCATTCCAGCTGAGATTCCTGCAGGCTAGCAGTGACATGGAGAGCTTCACTTCCACTCCATGCTTTAAGAGGAACCCAACGCCCCAGGGTGCGGAGAGAGAGAGAGGGAGAGGGAGAGAGAGAGTGGGAGAGGGAGAGGGAGAGAGAGAGTGGGGGGGAGGGGGAGAAAGTGAGTGAGCGATACATTTACCTCCCACTGACTCGATAACTCAATTGACAGCATAGGTCAGAGGATGTGGATGTTATTGTGTCAGTGTGTGTGTGTGTGTGTGTGTGTGTGTGCGTGCGTGCGTGCGTGCGTGCGTGCGTGCGTGCGTGCGTGCGCGTGCGTGCGTGCGTGTGCGTGCACGCTTGTATTACTATACTTGTGAGGGCCAAACACCCCCACACAAGTACAGTAGAATATGAGAAATACTGTAGATGTTTTGAAGACCATTTTCCTAGTCCTCACAAGAAATAAAACATTTTGTGTTTCTTGTTTTAAAACAGTATCTTTTAGAGATACAAATGTTACAATCAGGAGGAGATTCAGCCTGGGCTAAGGATTGGGATTAGATATTAAGTACCAGCTCTTATGCCTTAGCTTAAAGGAGTAGTTCACCCCCAAAATGACTTTTTTCTATTGATTACTCATGCCAAGGAGACTTGAGTTCAATGATATGTTTTAGTTTTTTGTCACATTCCTATGACAAAAATGTGATTATAGTACATTTACCCTGACGGTTTCCCCAACCAGAATCAATGGGGGTACATTTACAATAATGAATTTTTTGTCTTAAGAATGCAAAAAATATAAAAAACATATTATTTAAATCAATTCTCCATGGCATGAGTAATAATCAATAGAAAGAAAGTCATTTTGGGGGTGAACTACCCCTTTAAAGGCCTGTTCATACTGTCTCCGACCACCGAACCTTTCGACGGAAAGGTCCGGTTCAACTACGAAATGACGTCACTCGCATCTTCTAAAAAGCATTACCCTGAATTAGAGTTTGGAAAGCTGCACGTCGGAATATTCGGTGGTCGGAGACAGTATCATGGACAGACCACAACCCGCGGTCTCCATTCCTCCCCTGCACGTGCACACACAGATATCAAAGGGGGCTTGAGCCCCTGCCCTTTTACCCGTCTGTAAAAAAGTGCCCTCTCCAGTCCAGAACATGAATGTAGTTTTTTTACTATGGTGAAAGAAATGCAAATGCCCTCTTTCTTTTCAAGAGAATTGGCTTGTTCAAACTCTCCTGAACTTGAATGCAGCATCTTATGTTGAAAGAATTGCCCTCTCTGTGTAGAAATCCATGCTGTACGCCACATCTCCAGTATTGACTTGATTATGCTTTGTTCAGAGTGGTATCAAGCACCGAAAATAGCCTACCTCAAAGCAGCGCTGCGACGCGTTGTGAGCTTGGAAGTCTGCAATTTTTTTGGTATTTCCACCAAAAGGCCCTTTTAGAAATGTCAGCCCCTGTCTCTCTAGTCAACAGAGTCTTATGCACACACACCTGATTAAAGCTTAGCGATGGGTGCGTAGGCATGGGGTCAACGGAATTTCAAACATGCAGAGGATGTACACATGACCCGCTCACCAGCAACAACTGCCAAAAAGAAACAATTCTTTATTACAAATGTAACGTTTTGGTCAAAGATACGTTGCATTTCCAATAAAAAATAGTTTTTTTTTGACAAGTGGAAGATGGTGTTGGGGTCATGTGCATGTTTGAAAGCCCCTGCCTCTCTAACATTCTCTGCACGTCCCTGGCTCGTGGCCATGCAGTGGCCAGAGACAGATGTCTGTGCCCTCTCCCTGCCCATCCAGCTCCGTGCCAGCCTGGCCTGCACAGCGCCAACCTCGCCCCGTGGCAGCTATAATACACCCCGGAGCCCAGCGGAATGAAAATAGTGATTTCTATAATCCCATATTACATTTATGGCTTGTGGTCGGTCGGGCCAGCACCAACGCACAGCTGTTGGTACCGGGACGGGGGCAATTATGGAAGACCACCTGAAATTGGTTTTTCAAGGCCTGCCCGGCACGCATGGCATCTGTCACAGTGTGGCACCCAGGGGCGTCACAAGGGGTGGGTGAAGTGGGACCGAGTTACCAGGGCCCAAGGTGGGGGGGCCTTCATTATTTTATACTTTAGCTATTGAAAAATAGCAGATATACAAGCTCACAGCGCGGCACCGAGTGCCGCGCTGCAAGCTTGTAGATCTGCTATTTTTGAAAAGTCGCGAAAATGTGCGCAAATCTTTGAATAGATTTATGTATTTTTTAAGCGAACATTTGTGACACAAATTTTGCTTCTGGGAGGTCCCTGGAACTAAATATTTTGAGACGGGGGTCCTTGGACAAATACATGTCATGTTGGGGGTCCTTCACACCGAAAGGTTTGAGCACCACTGACACAGAAACATTTTTTCAAAAAAGGTTTTTCACGATTATTAAAAAATGGCACTGAGTGCCACGCATGCAGCAAGCTTGTATATATCAGCTATTTTTCAATAGGTAAAGAACATAAAAACGTGTAATAATGCATTCCCAGTCTAAATGGGTCAAACCCCCTCCCCCTATGAAGAACATTCATGGGGGGCCCGCAGTGAGTCCTTGTACCCAGGGCCCAGAATTCGGTACGACACCCCTGTTAACGCATGACGGCGGGGGCTCTCTCTTACTTCTCTCTGTTCCTCCCTTTCTCCTTTTTGTCCTTTATCTCTCGGCTCTAATCCCCCCCCCCCCCCCCCCCCCTCCCTCCCCCTTCTTTCCTTCCCATTACACCTTTCACAGAGGAAGGGAGAGAGACTGACGGGCACGTTGTGTCTTTTGAAGAGACACATTGTGACTTTTTCCCCCCTTTCTTAATAATCATCTTTCTACACGACTTCACCAAAGCTCCAATCTCTTCTTTTTTTTTTAACTGTCTGAGAGACTCAAGCCCTCTGGAACAACATGGCTCTGGTCTACGGCTGTAGAGATAACACTGAGGAGCGTCTGGGAAGCCAGCGTTCTCAGAATGTACCCATTATAATTAATATGATTGTTATTGTTACAGCACAATGTCACACTGCATCTGCGGTCAGCCTGCCTCTTCATCTCTCTCTCTCTCTGAGGGGTAGAGACCTCACACATGTAAGAGACTATTACTTTTCAATAGGGGTGCAACAACTGTATTGATGCATACATTTTCATTTTAAAGGTAGATAGGGTAAGTGATTTCACTCGAGTTTCAGTTTTCATGTAGGGTGACAGGCGGGGGCCTTCCTCCAATCATGATCAAGTGGGGGGGTGGGCCTTGGTGCGTGTAAGGCCCGCCCCCACTCTATCCTGATTGGAGGAAAACCTGTCACCCAACAGTTTTGGTGGAGCAACTGAAACTGCTCTTTTCTCCTCACAGGGGATAAGGCTGAAGTCCAAATGGACCAAACACTCTACAGTAACTAGTACTATCAGAACACAATCACTTACACTACCTTTAACAATTCAACCGGATCGATATGCAAACAGTAGTATCGCTTTGCAATGCAAATAATCGATTGTATCAACACTAGGTACTTGGGGAGCTGATGGTAGGTGTGGCGCTCCACCTCAGCAATCCATCTCCCAGGGGTCTAGAGCATTGTAACAGGACAGACTCCATCTCCCAGGGGTCTAGAGCATTGTAACAGGACAGACTCCATCTCCCAGGGGTCTAGAGCATTGTAACAGGACAGACTCCATCTCCCAGGGGTCTAGAGCATTGTAACAGGACAGACTCCATCTCCCAGGGGTCTAGAGCATTGTAACCGCATGTTACCGGCTGATACTGACAATAAGCCACTCTAGACCTCCTTTGGTCTATCGACGATAAAAGTAATTCATCGTTACACCCCTACTTTTCAGGATTCAAATCCAGTAGTAGCAGATCGACAAGCTCGACGGAACTGCTACTTTTGTGTTAAGTTGTAGTATGATCAACTAGGGTTTTAATTTATGAAAAATAGACACAATAAGATGGAGGTATGGACAGAGAGAGGAGGGGGGGAGAGAAAGAAATGACTACATTGCGGGAAACAATGCAGTTGTTCAAAGCAAAAACAACCTACTATATCAACTACAACATGTTTTCTACAACTCATTTGTCTTACTTGCAGTTGACACTTAAATGACTCTGCAGCTCAGCTTATACAGTATCAGTGGTGTTATTATAAACAAGAGTTACTGTAGCTGTAACTACGCCCTGGAGAAGTACGGATGACCCATTCCAACACTTCAGCTTTTCCTGGACTTTTCTTGCATTCTTTTCTGGAAATCATTGTTTTTCAAGGTTCTTTTCACTGTTTAGCCTTGCTCACTTACTTTCATCGGAGAAAATAATAATCTGAACAGCATTTACATAACGACACCTAAATTGCAAATGCTCTCCTTTCTCCCTGACAATGTTCTGTCGATTTCAGACGGGAAGTCTCCCGGTCACAGAAAACTGTTTGAGCTGACAATAAATAAAAGAGTAAGCTCTTTTGCTTTTGCAACTTCGAGTGAAGGCTATTTTATTATAAGAAAATTGCATTTTCGATCAGAAATAGTTGAGGAAAGGCTAGCTCGGTATAAACTTTTTGAAATAGTTGAATTTTTGTGACCCCGAGATCTGTCTAACGAGCAATCTTCGTTCCTACTCTCACATATGGTCATGAAGTGTGGGTCATGACCGAAAGTATAATGTCGCGGGTGCAAGCAGCCGAAATGGGTTCCCTCAGACGGGTGGCTGAAGAAGTGAGAGAGACTTGGAGTAGAACCGCTGCTCCTACACTTGGAAAGGAGTCAGCTTAGGTGGTTTGGGCATCTAGTACGGATGCCCCCCGAGCGCCTTCGGTCCTCGATGCACGTCCCACTGGGAGGAGATCCCGTGGCAGACCAAAGACCAGATGGAAGGATTATATCTCCAAACTGGCTTGGGAACGCCTCGTATACTCCCTGAGGGAGTGGAGGAAGTTGCTTGGGATAAGGAAGTCTCAGTTGGAACTGTTACCCCCGCGACCCGATTCCAGATAAGCGGTTGAAGATGGATGGATGGATAGATGGATGGATGGATGGATGGATGGATGATTTTTTGTGCAAATGTTGTATTCACTCTGTAGGCCTATAAAACCTTTGCGGCAAAATAATAGCAGAAATTTGTTCGGATACAATCAAAAGGGAATAGTGGCTCTGTTTAGAGCCCTGCATCGGGAGCGCACTCCCGCGGGACCTGCAGGACCCGTCGCCATATGTTGCGGCGCGGGCGATATTTTAATCACCGTGGGAGGGGACATGCGGTCAAAATAACATCGGCGGGCGCCGCAAAATCCCGCACTCTCCCGCACTAAGCTTATATCTATACTTTAGCAAGATGTGAATATGTAGAGAATGTAAATTCCCCTGCTGAGCGCCTGAGGACAACGCATACAGCACGTGGACTATCTCTCTCTCTCTCTCTCTCTCTCGCACGCGCTCTAACTCCCCCCTCCCTCCCTCTCTCGTCTGTTAACGGCTAACCGGTGGGCAGATATTTGCGGCATTGTCATTGGCATTGTCGCTCACTATTTAGCCTAAATAACAACTATTTATTATAATATAGTCCCATCGCCTATGTCCCATCGCAATATAACTTTACCTCTGTTAACAACCTCACAAATGCTCCTCTCTCGCGCACTAGTCCTGTTGGTTTTGGATCTCAATGGATAAGATGCATTGCAAACGTCAACGTGCCTTCTTTAGCAAGTCAAGATGTGAATAGAGAACGCAATTCCCCCTGCTGAGGACAACGCACCCACATTGATACAGTACGTGGACTGGAGTCTCTCTTTCTCTCCGCCAAGTTCTCCGTCGCTCGCCCTCTCCCCCTCTCTCTCTTTCTCTCATTTGTTCTCACGCCACCGTCACTCACAAATGTGCTCCTCGCATCGCGCAGACGGCACACTTTTTTGTTTGGTAATGGTTTTGGATCTCATTTCAATTGTGCCTTCTTGGGAGGGAGGCTGTTGGACGTGCTGCGGTACGTGCGCCGCGGGAGTCCGCAGGTCTAAATTCACATCATTTGTTTGTCGCGGGTGGGAGCGGCGGAGAGGAATTGTCTGCGGGCGGTCAAAAATTAAATCATTGCGGCGGCGGGCGGGAGTGGTCAGAAATGATGCGGGAGCGGGCGGGAGCGGGATCAAAAAATCTGTCCCGCGCAGACCTCTAGCTCTGTTCATATATTCTATAGCTATACAGAGGTGATGAAAAGGCTGATGAAAAGAATGGAGGGACACAGGGATACTGTGTCTCTCTCTCTCTCTCTCTCTCTCTCTCTCTCTCGTCTCTCGTCTCTCCTCCCCTCCCCTCCGCTCCCCTCCGCTCCCCTCCCCTCCCCTCCCCTCTCCTCCTCTTCTCCTCTAGCTGAACAGATAAGTGAAGAATCACTTGGTGATGCAAGCATGAAATTTGGTACATATACTATACCCCGAAATCCAACATGTTTGTCCAAAAACGTGTTTTTTTTTCTTCCCTTTATAACTCCAAATGCATTGATTTTAAGACCCATACATGTATTAAAGTTGAATATACGAGTTGGGCATTGCGGATATTTTGGTACCAAGTAGTACGTGTCTGTATCTATTTCAGTTCTTGGGATACAGCATATAGGTATACCTGAGTCTGTAAAAGTACCCATCTCTCTCCCCTCCCCCTCCCCCTCTCCCCCTCCATCTCTCTCCCTCTCTCCCGTGTATCTAGGTGAGTCTGTGAGCATTTTGTAACGTAATAAGCGGTAAACAGATTTCACGCCCCCGCCCCGGGGGTTCTGCTCTGTGATTGATACTGTGCTTCAGCGCCGAGGTGAAGGACTAGCTCATACTGTTATGGATGTGGCCATAGAAATATATACTAAAGTGTTTTGCATCAGCATCAAAGGTAGCAGCGCTGCTGATGCGTTTCGCTGGGGCAAGCGCAAAGACATAAAGGCAGTCATGCTGAAAATTGTCCTCAGGTTATTTATTTTTATTAAGCCATCAAGAACGGGAACGTATTATTAACCAATATTTTACGATTTAACTATTAGAAAAAATAGCAGATCTACAAGCTCACAGCGCGGCACCGAGTGCCGCGCTGCGAGCTTGTAGATCTGCTATTTTTGAAAGATCGTGATTTCTTTTTTTTTTGTGGCAAATCTTTGAATATTTTGACCCGATTATAAGTGTCTTCGAAATCCTTCTAAGTTTTTTTTTTCTTTTTGGGAAAATAACCTGTCAGTGGTGCTCAAACTTTTTCTTGTGAAGGACCCCCAAAATGATATGTATTTGGCCACGGACCCCCATCTCAAAATATTAAATTCCAGGAATCCCCCAGAGGCAAAATTTGAGTTACAAATGTTTGCTTTAAAAATACATATATTACAGATTTGCCAAAACGTTTTGTGATTTTTCAAAAATAGCAGATCTACAAGCTCACGGTGCCGCACTGTGAGCTTCTATACCTGCTTTTTTTTTTTTTTTTTTTTTTCAATAGCTTAAGTATAAAACAATTCCAGGCCTAAACGGGTTAAGCTAAATGCAGGTTAAATTTAGCCTTCAGGGGGCCAAGAGACTTAACACTTCTCGCGTATAAGTTTGTCTAAACTTTTCCGGCGTCACATTAAAAGTTGCCTGGCCGCGCGGCCCACAGCGTCGCGGTGGGTTCCCCGCGCTATTCATCACAAAGGGGACACTCTTCGCTAGTCATAATAATACGCTGTAGTTTTCACTTTCAATTTACTCGGGTTAAATGAAGATAAATCTGTCTCCTTGCGGCACTGTGAACCGAAGGAATGTCATTTTAAATTACCCGGGAAATGTGTCCTATAATTCTTATAAGGCGTCAGCCGGGAGGCTGGAAGTTGTCTTTGACAGTGGAGGTGATGTTTGGGGGAACAGAGGCAGGCGTTTACACTACTCGTATATGAAGCGCAATGTTACTCAGGAGAGTAATGCTACTTATTACATATTACTCCTTAAAAAATGTTATAATACTATATGACGTATTACTTGGAATCAATAGTAATTATTTTAACAATATAACATATTATTTTATATTACATATTACTTTTGCTCCGCCATCAGCAAAACAAATATATATATATATATTTTTTTTACACTTGGTTGCATGCTGAAAATAGCAGATCTACAAGCTCTGCTGCGTCACTTTGTGAGCTTGTAGATCTGCTATTTTCAGAGTGGAACACCCGAGCACAACCAAACATAAAATGACTTGTTTTTATTTTTATTTATTTTTTGTTCTACTGGATCTCTTCTCCACTGACATTTTAGTCTAGTATTTATCAGTTGACGAAATTGTCAAGTCTTATAGATTTAGTCATAATAGCTTAGTTTTATTTTATTGTGTCAGTGAAAAAAGGTAAAAATTAGAACTTGTTCTCACGTTAAAACATAGTCATTTATCAGGGGTCTTAGTAGTATAAAACTGGTAAACTTTCTAAGGTTTTTTGAAAAAAAAAAAAAAAATGTTTCTATGATCAGTGATTCTCAAAGTTTTTCATGTCACGGCCAATATGCATTTGGCCTTGGACCCCAACTTAAATATGTCATTCCAGGGACCCCCAGAAGCAAAGATTTAATGTTCAAATGTTCACTATATTTACCCGGCTATAGCTTAAATAGCCAAAGTATAAAATAGTGTGGTTAACTTAAAATCTAAATTGAAAAAATATGCTTTGCATGGTCTAAATCAAGGGCCTTGCGCTGCGAGGCGTTGTGAGCTTGTAGATTGTCTATTTTCGGCAAAGAGGTTTGGTTGGAGGGGGAAAAAAGAGTACAGAGTGAAAGGTCAAGTTTATTAAGTATTGACGGTTCAAGTGGTTAAATATCTGAAAACACAAATTGACATGAATCCAAAATACACTGATGATTGTGCTGTCAAACAAAGAAACTATATGGAATCTATGAACAGGTTGTGGGGGTCCCTGCTTCATCTCTCTCTCAACTAAGGCGTCCTTGGCCTGAAAACATTGAAGACCCCTGGTCTAAATGGGTTAATAAAAATAAATAAAAATAAAACACTGGCCATCAGGCAACAATGTAGCCTGACAATAAGGCAGGTTGGAAGTGATGATCAGTGTGATAATTGATACATCTGGCTGTCAGCAGATCAGTGAGTAATAGACTGGCTCTGACACGCTCACGTTACATCAAACTGCTGAGCATACATATAGGCGAACGCCAGAGTGGTGTGTGTGTGTGTGTGTGTGTGTGTGTGTGTGTGTGTGTGTGTGTGTGTGTGTGTGTGTGTGTGTGTGTGTGTGTGTGTGTGTGTGTGTGTGTGTGTTGATCCTTCCATGACCTTCCCCTGAGCCTGCCTGTAGAATTGCCTGTAATAAAAGTTTAACGCAGTCGCACACACACACACACACACACACACACACACACACACACACACACACACACACACACACACACACACACACACACACACACACACACACACACACATTTTTACTACCACACTTGTGAGGACATCAGCATTTATGATAGAGATGTAATAAATGCCATGGAATGTTACAATCTTTTGGCTTTTTTCATAACAGCCAAATAGGCTACAGCTGATCTACCAGTTCACAACGCGTCACACTGTGACACGTTGTGAACTTGTTGATCGCTATATATTTTTTATGAATCAGGCAAGACTCCAACGCCGGCCCCTAACCTCTTAACCGTCTTAACACAAAACCCCCGAACTGACTACTGTACATACATAACTCCCAAATCTTTGTTTAACCATAACATAACATAAAGATTATGAGACAAATCCATTTTCCTTCACAGCAACCCGGAGGTTTTCATTTCCTGGTAACTACATCTCCTGAAGGATTATGGGAATATGATTTTTTTTTTTTTATCAGTGCTGAGTGCCGCCGAACGCACGCTACGGTTTACAATAGGAAACGCTATATCTGACTCAATCCGGCTTTTGCAATCTACGGTTGAATTTGGAAACACAACTTAAAGGCCCCCTCCCACTGGATAACGATAACCAGTAAGACTCCCTAATCGGGAGATAAGCGACCGTCAGGTCGCAGCGTGATTTTAGAGCAAAATGTGTAGGAGCAGTGTGCAAAAATGTGTTTGAAAGAATTGTCCTGATGGTGGCGCTATATGGGACAGATCCATGTTGAAGACATGAGTGTAGACCAAGTGTGTACCGATTTGCGTGATTTTAGGGCAAAATTTGTAGGAGCAGTGTCCAAAGAATTGGCCTCATGGTGGCGCTAGAAGAGGGGCATCCAAGAATTGATGGGTTGAGGTAGTGGTTTGGCAGGCAAGTAGCGTGTGTGCAAAATTTGGCATGGATCGGGGCAACGGTTGCAGAGATATGAACCGGGCAAAAGTGTGACATGTAACCTGTGACGTGTGACAGACTGACAGAGGGACTGACAGCCGGTGGAGGTTTTGATAGTAACTGCGACCTGACGGTCGCAACAAAATATTGTTTTTCAATTGAAGTGGATGGCAGCGTCCACACCACAACGATAAAGCCGTCATAATTAGGGATGGGTATCGTTAAGATTTTAGCGATTCCGATTCCGATTCCGGTTCTGCTTATCGATCCGGTTCCTTATCGATTCTCTTATCGATTCTCAGCCCCCTCGCCACACCTCGCTATGTTAAAAATACATACTACTGTATATATATTTTTCAATTGCTGTGCCATTGCTGCTGTCTGTGTCACTGTTAGAGCTGCATGATTATGGCAAAAACCTTATTTTAAAATTATGGCTACATATTGAGACCATTTATTTCAAATATTATTACAAATATTATTATTGAATAAAAAAAAATTTAACAAGCAAAACGATTGTCTTGAAAGCTAAAATAAATAAGGTTGCATTCGTTGTTTTCAAGGTGAGAAATTTACAGTAGTCTGACTCTAGTCTATTCCTTTCAAATATTTAAAGGCAAAATATTACCTTGTGACACTGACACTGTTCCTGTTGTTTGGGTTGTAAAACCTCTGTAAGGGACTTAACATGTTAAATAATACATTTCTGTTGCTTAATGTAATTTGTGAAACTATCGGAGGATACTATAACGACTTTTAACGGGATTCACCTGGACATGCATTGATTAATCCAGCGTGCGGACAGACACAACAACACCACGCAAAGTGAAACAGAGAAACGGGAGGTGGTTTTCCTTTGAAACTGGCTAAAATAAAGGGACATTTATAGGGTGGCTTTTTCTGTAGCTTGCAACAGCTTTTGCAATGCTGTTGCTTTCTGTTAAATGAAAGTGAAAGTAAACTCCGTCTGGAGGCAGTAAAGCCTGGTGACACGATGCTTTTTTTTCTCTTCTTCTTCTTTGAGACGACGTCTTGACACTGGATTATGGAATATATCCTTACATTGCAAAGGTAACCAGCACCATCTGTATTATGTAGGCTGCCACTATGAAGTAGACCGGCTGCTACTTGTTATGTTTGCTTTAGTCACAGGACCAGAGCATCATGCTGTGCAGTGCCATATAGACACAATCGGAATTTATGTCAGTGACAGTGACCGGCCGGTCACCGAAAGCTGACGCCTCATTTTCAAAACATGAACATTCTCGTGAAATATACAGCCAGACTTTAGCTGCGTCTAAACAAGGCAGCGCATCGCGTGTGTGACGTGACGCCATCGCGCATATGCAGGAACCGATAGCAGAATCGTTAAGGACGTTGGCTAACGATTCCATGGAACCGAACCACGGGCAACCGGTTCTCAACAAGAACCGGTTCTCGATACCCATCCCTAGTCATAATTGATGTGAACGTGACATACCGTTATCGTTATCGGGCGCAGTGGGAAAGGGCCTTTAGTCGGGTACGGTAGTTACTGCGTTAAATTCGTCTATACTTGTAGGGACATTTGCCTTCGCAAGTACAGTAATACAAGCGCACGTACGCACGCACGCGCGCGCACACACACACACACACACACACACACACACACACACACACACACACACACACACACACACACACACACACACACACACACACACACACACACACACACACACACACAGGTTGACCCTAGAGGCCCCGCCATACAAGTTAATCCAGTGTTAATCCTGACCACATTCACCGCTCGTCCACCGCTATCTGTCTTCCCTTAACCTCTGCTTTCTAAAGCAGGCGGCAGCTCTAATCCCACACCCGCCGGTGACGTACCTATATATCAGGGGTTATCAGTTTTTTTTTTCGTTTTTTTTGGGACAGTCCTGTAAATGTGTCCCAATTTGGCTGGGAGCCAGTCATTGGATTTTTATTCATTTTAATTTTTTCATTTCATTTGAAAGCTGGGGATCATAGCTACAAAATGATATATTGGTTGTGGAGATTGACCCAACAGTTTTGAAGATATGGCTTATAGAATGATGCCATGCTGAAATACTACTTTTGAGATATTCAAGTTCTAAATAAATTTCTAACCTGCAAATGACCTGACGATCTCTCACATTAATTAAAAAAAAGTCTTATTTACATGCAGAGTTAAGCTCTGGCGTTTAAGTGAAATGTAGCCTGAAATTTATGAAATGCTTTAGTGGCTTTATCACATTTTAGTGAAAAAAAAAAAAAGGTATTTTCAGTCCCTGTCTAAAGCTGTACTTTCCGAGATGACTGGCTCTCAGTGAGATTGGGACACAAATAACCATTTTTTTCATCCACGGCAGCCCTGAATTACACTGTACATTTTCTTTAAATCTTATATCATATTACGCGCTGCTTTCATACCAAAGACTGTAAAAAATGGGACCCAATGCCTCCCTGCTTGGTACTCAGCATCAAGGGTTGATCACCATTACTGATTGCCGAGCACGGCACGGCTGCAGCTCACCGCTCCCAGGGAGGGGTCAAAGGTGGAGAGTCAAAAAAATTACATATCTATCAGCCAAGTTCTCCTCAAAAATGACGTAATCTATCAATCAAGTTCTCCTCAAAATGACGTAAGACACTGCCTTTGTACCGACATTACAAAGGCAGGGCCCGTAGCCAATGAGGTGCAGCCAAAGGGTAGATCGTTGTGCCCATACATGGTGCTACATGCGAGCCCACACTGTTTTGGAGAAACAGTACTTCTAGTATAGACTAAGTAATTAAATAGGGTCATATTTGCATTATTTGGAATTGTAACAGCTGAAATCAATAATATATCAGTATTCCAATATTAACCTGTGGGCCACATTGAGTGAAGGTGGCCACATGTTTCCCGTGTATGAAATATTTATATTTTGCCCTAGCACCGTTGGCCCTATCGATGCCAAACTTTGCACACACACACAGTCCTTGGATGGCAAATCACAACCTCCAGCCCTGATCTCTCACATGGCCCTCTTCTAGCACCACCATCAGGCCGATCTTTGCAAAACACATTTTTGGACAATGCTCCTACAGATTAACATGGATCTGCCCCATTTCCCATTTTCCCTCCTGATTGGCTAGGATTGCCTTCTAAAGTTTGTGTATGCGACGTGATGGTCGCTTATCTCCCGATTAGGGAGTCTTACAGGTTTAGCCGGGCATTCTATTTAATTTAAAACAAATTGCACAGAAACACTTTCAACTCTTTTTGTTTCATAAATATGTTAGTAACAACATATCAAATGTCCTAAGAAATCTGAGTTGTGGAACATGCTGAAAGTTTGGGTCCCATTAACTTTACTATACAGGAAATAATATAAATAATAAACCTGCTTTAAGTAGCATGTGAGGAGTCAAACTAGGGTTTTTTCATGATTCTGAATCCATTGCAAGCATTTGTTTTGCACAAAAAAAACATTCCTTTTACAAAAGACAAAACTGTGGAAAGTGATGACTCACCACTAACCAATAGTTTTGTGGGTCCGTTTTATTTTGTTTATTATTTGATATGTTGTTACTAACATATTTATGAAACAGAGTTGAACGCGATTCTGCTATTAGTCAGTCACTGAGCTTGACGTTGGAACACTATTTTTGCTGCCTCTCTCACTCGCTCTCTTTAGCTATTACTAGATGCACAACTACAATACTCACTTAACCACTTAAATCACCTCCTTTGTCCCTGCAAGCCCCTTTGTCATGGCAAAATATAGATATTTCGATATTCCGCTGTTTCAAATCCTCACTACTCTGGTTAGGTTTGGGGTAAGGGTTAAGGTTTAGACTTTGGGTTAGTATTCACCAGGTTAGCATTAACCCGAGGCGGAAGCTTAGCGCTCACCTGCGATTCGGACTAGTGGTTGCTCGAAACATCACTACGCGCCATTTTGTCACCTTCTTTGTCCTTGTACCCTGTTTGTCACCTCCTTTGTCACGTCCTCCTCTTCCTCCTCCTCCTCTTCATATTCCTCTTCCTCATTCTCTTCCTCCTCGTCCTCCTCCTCCTCCTCGTTGCTCCCGGCCGAGTTCTGGTGCTCGTCGTCGTCGCCATCCTCCTCACTGTCGCTGCCGAAAATCTCGTCGCACATGGCCCTCATGTTCTCGATCCCGCTGGTGGCCGCCCTCTGTCGCTTCTCTCCTTCCTCCTCCTCCTCAACTTCCCATTCCAATTCCTCCGATTCCTCCTCGATCACGCCGCCTCTGCCGCTCTTGTCGTCCTCGTCGCCAGAACCCGGAAGGTCTTTAGCCGCGTTGTCCTCTTTGTCTTTGGGATCGTGGTTTTCCAGTTGCGCTCTGCGACGCTCTCGGGCTTGGAGCTCCTCCTCGTTCATCTCTCTGTGCTTACACACCAGCACGGCGTCCCTGGTCGGTCGCACTCCTCCAGCCTTGTTGGGTCTCCTCCTCTTGCCCAGATACAGCCTGGTCTCCAGCTCGTTGAAGTAAACGCCGTCGCCGTCTCTGAAGACGAAGAGGTAGGTCTCTTCGTAGTCCTTGCTGTTTTTGTTCTTGATCTCCCAGTTATACTCCTGAGCGAGGTTGTAATCGTAACGTTGGTCCGGTTCCTCCTCGGCATCTCTCTTGCGCTTACGGAGGGTTTCCTCGCTGGGCAGGAAATAACCCACAAACTTGTCTTCGTTCACGTTCGACATGCTTCTGATCATGGCCTGAGACATCATTTCCACGCCTGCAGGTGCCGACACGTTTTTAGGCGCGGGATCAGAGTCGAAGATTACCTGAGCGCACGAGTTGACCCACATCTTGAAGTCGGGGAACACGGGCAGCACCTCTACGGGAGTAACCCCGGCCTTGCTGTGGTGCCGGCGGATGGGTTTCTGCGCGTCCCCAAACGTCTTCTCGATGGCAGAAATCTGGCTGTGCCCGTCCTTGTAGATCTCTTCTGTGGAACGCTGTCTGACGGGCTCTGCGATATTGTCTTTAGCCCTCCCATTGGAGACACCATATCTGTTAACCTCCGTGGAAATGTACTCCGTTTTCCTCATCCACGGGACCACCTTGGCATGCTGCAGGGACCTCTTGGAACTGAACGGAGAGTGGACGTCCTCTTCCAGCAGCGTCTTGTCGGCCGGGCCCAGGGCGACGCTCGGGTCCAGACGGTAGGCGTCCCGGTCGATGAGGTCGATCGTGACCCCGAGGTCGGTTTCCGCCAGGAGAGCGTGTTTGTGCTGGTTCTCCAGAGAGGTGGGCTTGTACCGAACAAACCTCCGCTGGTCGAAGGTGTACGCGATGCACTTTGGATCGAAGGGGATGTCCGGCAGGCTGTTGCAGTATTTCACCCGACACAGCAGTTCTGTCCTCTCCGGAACCGTGGTGGTTCCCCGAAAGGAGCTCTGAGTCTGGCGAGACGGATCCATGGAACTCTTGCATGAACTGCTCGGAACTGAGAGCGCACTTCCTTCAGGCACAAATCTAATTAATTATAACCATGCAGTCCTAATCCTGAATCTGTATTTGGGAAAGACTGATGCCATCAATATGATGTCATAGATACGATGGCTTTGTGCTGCTTACTCCCGACCTTGCACTTTTAAAGTAGCTCCTGTATAAGAGCGTACTGTTAAGTTACGAAGGTGTGAGGGCTGCACAGTGTTCCAAACTCTAGACGTGAGTATATATACGTACTACAATCTCAGAGGGTCGGACCACATTATTACGCTCATGTCATTATGACACAACCATAACAGCAGCCATGCCCAAATATGGAATGTGTTGTCTAACCCTCATGGCATCAGGTGCAAACAAATCCGTCAGCTCCATTTGGAGCTCTAGAACAATCACTGCCATACATGGAATCTGAATCTCTATCTCCCAGATATCACTGGAGGTTCGGGCCGCTACGAAGCTCTCACACCCAGATGTAAGGGCTTCAATATGGCCGCACCCAGGGCTTCGATACAGGCCTATCAGAGGCACCCAATATATGGAGATCCCTGATGTCATCACTATATGCCCATATATGGGCATATCCATTAGATGTGTGGTTCTGTACAACCGACTATCAGAATGACTCGACGCCTGGGCACCATTCTCACTCTCTCAAGTCCAAGCCGCTGCGCGCACAGAGTCGGTCGATCCCATGTGTGCGCATGACCATATGTGTCCCAGCACGGCTGGCAGCTAGTCATTGATTTTTCTTTTTTTTTTTTTTTTTTTTCATTTTCATTTTTTCATTTCATTTGAAAGCTGGGAATCATAGCTACAAAATGATATATTGGTTGTGGAGATTGACCCAACAGTTTTGAAGATATGGCTTATAGAATGATGCCATGCTGAAATACTACTTTTGAGATATTCAAGTTCTAAATACATTTCTAACCTGCAATGACCTGCATGATCTCTCACATTAATTAAAAAAAGTCTTATTTACATGCAGAGTTAAGCTCTGGCGTTTAAGTGAAATGTAGCCTGATATTTATGAAATGCGTTTGTGGCTTTATCACATTTTAGTGAAAAAAAAGAAAACAGTAATTTCAGCTGTGGTCTAAAGTAGTGGCTTTCGAAATGACTGCCCCTGTGTCACACTCAGTCATAGAGCATGTTTGGACCTGTAGTGGCGTTTCCATAAAGCCACTTTTTGCGCATTAACGGCTTAGTCGCAAAATGTTTTTATGGAAACACTTCAAAATGCGAATAAACTTTCATTATCCGCAAAAAAGATTATCTGCTTGGAGGAGGAGGATTTTGAGGCTTAATCGAATAAACTAAATGCGCAAAAGTGAATGGAAACGGGTCAGACAATTACATTCGAATAAAGTATGACGTTCTAGGTCCATTTCCCCTGCCGCTTTGTCCATGGTATAGCGTTAGCCCACAAAACAAACCTGTTGTTTGTTACACACGGAGTGACACGGACCATGTGTAAATTCCTCCCGTTTTAAGCCATCGGTGGCGAGCAAACCCTTCCTCATCCCACGGTGTTGCGTGCCTGAAGTGCCCAATCTACAAGCTCACAGGCACAGCAGCTCGCATCCACGTCTCCGCGCCGTTGTGAGCTTCCAGATCGGCCACCTGACCTTCCAGAGGACGCTGAAACTGCCACTGTGCAGCGACGCGACCGCGGTTTTCCCGGTGAATCGGTAGCTTTATGTATTGAGAGGAACTCTTGCCAATTTCGTAAGAGACTCGTCGCCAATTGTAATATATTTAAAAGTTATTTGGGGCCATGATGATGACGACTGATAATCCCTTCTTCCCACTACTAGACAGCGACCGAGTGACAGCAGTCAGACGTGCAGACGGTGCAGTGCTCAGGTTCGGTCTGAAAAAAACCAGCCTGATCAACTCTTGCGACGTCGCTAATTCGAATGACACCCGCAAATGGAAACATGCTAAATTCGCTTTGTCTTAATGCGTATTTCTGATAATTCGCTTCCCTAATTCGATTAAGTTTATGGAAACGCCACTTGTGGCACTGGAAAACCGGAGCTCCATATACAGTATACTTATTTATGGACAATGCCTTTAACCAGTTCAAAGATCCCAGCAGAAGAGAGAGATCAGCACCTTATTACCTTACAGCGTGTTTCTACATACAGAGACCTTTCCACACGTTGTCTTTCAGCCTCTGCTACCACGTTTAGAGCAGTGATGGCTGAGTGGTTAGTGTCCATACCTAGGACTCCGGAGATCCCAGAGGTCGCAGGTACGATCCCCCGCTCCAGCTATCACTGCTCCCCCCTTGCGCTCCTTGTGGGCTGCCTCATAGGGTTCAGCTGGGTTAAGCTGAAAAAAAGCAGCTGGGTTGGGCTGCGATACCCGAATTTCCCCCGCGGGAGGAGTAGGTAACTATCATTATCATTATCGTTAAGTGTATTGTTTCAAAACAGACAGCAGTAAAGGATATACCGCTGTTAGTCACCGGGAGGCTCTGCTGGAAACGGGTCCCAACGGAGCGAAGTGGAGTGAATGCTTCAGGTGGCCCACAGCAACGTGACGTAAACCAGCACAAATGTTGTATTCCTATATTATCTGTTAGCGGTTCACTGGCTGTTCCGCCCAGTCGGGTACAATAGCAGTGGCAACACAGAAACATGTGGGGAGAGTTAAGCCATGTGGCCCGGGAACCCAGTATTACACATTATCACTTTAACCATTTTTTAGTGCTTTAACGATTGAAAAATAGCAGATATACAAGCTCACAGCGCTGCGAGCTTGTAGATCTGCTATTTTTGAAAGAATCTTGAACATTTGTGCAAGTCTTTAAATATATCGACCTGATTCTATAAATGTCTTCTAAATCGTTCCAAGGTTTTGGAAAAACGCATGTTTCCATGTCAGTGGTGCTCAAAACTTTTCATGTCAAGGACCCTGAGAATTATATTTATTTAGGGATGCCCCGATCAGGGTTTTTTCGCTCCCGATCCGATACCGATCAAATATTATTGCTTCCGATTCGATCCCGATCTTTCCCGATCCGATCTTTTGGCAAGGCATTAAGAAGAAAAAAAAATGTTCTATTCATTCTATCACTTGGTTCTCAACCTTTTCAGGCCATGACCCCCAAAATAATCATATTTTAACTGGGGACCCCCGACCCTGAAGAGTTGAGGAAGTATATTTTGTATAACACGGTTCTATTGTGAAAATAGCAGATCTACATGCTCACAACGCCTCGCAACGCGAGGAGTTGTGAGCATGTAGATCGGCTATTTTCACAATTTCTGGCTTTAATATTTGACAATTTGGCCAATGTTTAATTTGTCATTTTAGAGGTATTAAAAAGTCCTTAATTTTTCACTTTCGAAATGTGCAGATACCCTCTATACACTTAAACTTTATATTGATTTGTTTACTGTTGAGAGAGAAAACAATGTTGCACATTAAGTTAATCATCTGGGGACCCCCCCAAAATAATTTGAGGACCCCCCTGGGGGTCCTGACCCACAGGTTGAGAACCACTGAGCTAGTTGACAGTGCAGAGAGACATAATTGCCTTCCTTTGATCCATTAGCAAGGGGCCAATTACTACTTATTGGCATCAGCTGCCAGCTGTACACAGAGTCTGACACAATCACCTTCCCTCTGCAGTGCTCTGTCTGTCTCATTTCTCCAAAAGCCCTTGAATATGATTGAAAATGATTAAGGATTACTGTGATTATGGTAAGCTTACATTTCATATCGCATTCACCTTACCTGTAACTTTCAATCGATTTTTTTTTTTTTCCCCGATCTCCGATCTTATAAAAACGGCCATATCGGCGGCCGATCCGATCACGTGATCGGGATCGGGCAACACTATATTTATTTGGCCCTCAACCTCCATCTCAAAATATGTTGTTCCAGGGACCCCCCCAGAAGCAAATATTTGAGTTACAAATGTTCACTTTAAAAAAAAAGATATTTTCAAAGATTTGTACACATTTTCACAATTTTTCAATAGTTAAATATAAAATAGCTAAATAGCTAAAATAATTCCTAGCCTAAATGGGTTAATTGGTGTAGCCATGCCCAGGGAACCATCTGCTCCGGCTATAAAACAGTCCAGTGCTGGTGGGGGAAAGTGATGACACAGCAGTGGAAGGTCTGAACGTGGACGACGATGAGACAGCGGTGGAGCCAGAAGAACAACCTGGCTCTCCTTCTCGAGTTCCCTCTTTAAATTATAGCTATATAATTTAGCTTTATGCTAATCAAATGAATTGAGACTATTATCTGTGGGACCCCTGGCCTGCCACAGCTTTATTAAGTGCTTTCTCCCCTTGCATGTGAGTGAATAACGTTTTTTGGAACGCTCAGTTCAAAATGTTCTGCTCATCTCTCTCGCCATCGCTTTTTTGATTGAGTCCCTCTCAAGTTTCACTGGCACTGATATGCGCTGGTGAGTCATTGGTGAGCAGATGAGTGAGTTCTCTCTACTCTGAATGTTGCTGTTCAAAGCTGGCTCATTTCCCTTTCCCTCATCCCTCTCTCTCTCTCTCTCTCTCTCTCTCTCTCTCTCTCTCTCTCTCTCTCTCTCTCTCTCTCTCTCTCTCTCTCTCTCTCTACAGATGGATGAACAGATAGGCCTAGAATTATTTAGCAGATATACAAGCTCACATCGCGGCACCGAATGCCGCGCTGCAAGCTTGTAGATCTTGCTATTTTTGAAAAAATCGAGTAGTCTTTGAATATATCTATTTAAAAGCGAACATTTGTAACTCAAATCTCTGCTTCTGGGGGGTCCCTGGAACAACATATTTTGAGATGGGGGTCTGCGGCCAAATACCTGTAATTTTTGGGGGGGGGGGGTCCTTGATCATGAAAAGGTTTGAGAACCACTGATTTAGAAGAAGGATTAAGAAGTCGTCAAAGATTGAGTCAAAGATATTCAAAGTGCCCTCTCTCCAGACCATGAATGCAGTCTTTACTGTGGTGAAAGAAATTCCAATGCCCCCTCTTTCCATGCCATACCCGAATTAAGGCAGCATTCAAGAGAATTGCCTCGTCCTCCAAACTCTTCTGAACTTGAATGCAGCATCTTATGTTGAAAGAATTGCCCTCTCTGTGTAGAAATCCATGCCATACACCGGATCTCCAGTATTAACTTGATTTTGCCTAGTTCAGTGTGGTATATCAAGCACCGAAAATAGCCGACCACCAGCGCGACACATTGTGAGCTTGGAGGTCTGCTATTTTAGATATTTTCACCAAACAGCCCTTTTAGAAATGTCAGCCCCTGCCTCTCTAACATTCTCTGCGCATCCCTGGACAGCAGCATACTGGCTGGTGTGGTGATCGGTCACATGGGTGGGGCAGTCACACAAATTAATTCCGTCTTACCATTTGAATTTCCCCATTCAAGTCAATGGGGAAAATGTATTCATTATTAAATGAATGGACATTTATGGAGATCTCTGTGTCAGTCCTTGTCCCTTGTATGCCCATATATGGAGATCCTTGATGTCATAAATAGTAAGCCTGTAGGCCTATCTTGGAATGGAATATATGGACTTACTGTGTCAGTCTCAAGTGGTCTATGATTTCAGACATATGATATCAGTCATCTCCATATTTGGGAAAAGTTTTTTTTTTTAAATTAAAGTCAATGGAGAAGAAAATGTATTAACAAATACATTTATATAAATTAACTAACTACTATACAGTATAACCTCTCTTAGCAAAATGCACCCCTGTGTCCCGATGTAGTCGGTCGATTTGACATGCCAAAACTGTGGGAGGAGCCCACATGACGTCAGGCATGTCCATATATAGGCATCATCCTTCCAGACAGCTAACTATATATAAAGCTACTATATTCTCTATATTATATATACAATACATATACAGACAGCTCCATAAATTAGATGTCTGAGTCTCTACCCCATCGGGCGACGATTGCGATGCCGAGCAAAAAGAAGAAGTACAACGCCAGGTTCCCTCCGGCCAGGATCAAGAAGATCATGCAGACGGACGAGGAGATCGGCAAGGTGGCCGCCGCCGTGCCCGTCATCATCTCGCGGGCCCTGGAGCTCTTCCTGGACTCTCTGCTCACCAAGGCCTGCCGCGTCACCAGCGAGCGCAACGCCAAGACCATGACCACCTCGCACCTCAAGCAGTGCATCGAGACGGAGACGCAGTTCGACTTCCTCAAGGACCTGGTGGCGTCCCTGCCCGACATGGCGGAGAAGGAGTCGGCGGCGGCGGCTTCGGACCCCCTCCTCCACCAGGAAACCACGAAGGAAAAGATCGCCCTGGTGCGAGACAACAAGGCCCCGGGACGCAGGGGACGGAAGCCCGGGACGTCCGGACGTAAGAAGGGAGGAGGAGGGGGAGTTGGAGGAGCCCCCAAAGTCAAGGGCTCTAAGAGGAAGCAGCCGGCCGGCGAGTCGGATGAACAGGAGGACGACTCGGAAGACGGCGAGACGACGGACAGGGAAGAAGAGGTGGTGGTGAGGGAGGAGGAGGTCAGCTCGCAGGCGAGCACCGACCTGCAACCTCCAGCGTCCAACGGCTTCCAAAGCTCAGACGAGCCCACTTCCTCCTCCCAGTACCTGCATAATAATATGGGAGATGAAGTAGTCTCGCTTAGCCAGACAACTGTTCCACTATCTCCGAATGCTATTTAGTGCCTGGAACGGCGAGTATCGGAAGTAATCACTGCTGCACGGAACTGTAGTCCCATTGGAAGCATAACGCAGAGAGAAGCACAGACAGAGAGAATCATTCGAGCGGCATATTCTTGTAATGCGTGTCGTGTGTAGTTTAAGAAAACATTTGAAAATATCATGGAAGTAACACCAACAACACCAGAGAAAGACAAATTGCTCCCTGCCTTTGTACTGTCGGACAGTTTTGAGGAGAATACACTTTATAAAGTGTGGTGTATAGACCCGAACCAAGACAACACAGAAAAATCGTGCAAAGCCACCTGGCACTTTTATTCACATTAGGCAAAACAGGCTTAGAAACTTTGCAGAAAAGCTGGAGTCAAGTAAAATTATACTTTTCAATAATGTTAAATAAGGTTCCCAATTTTCTGAAACGAAATGTCCATTCTTTTTTAGGGGGGGGAGCGTTCTTCTTCCTTGGCCGGGCCAGGTAAGGTAGGTAAAGGGGGGTGGATTTCAGAATGGGCAGCCCAACGTTAGTGGGTTTTAGAATATTGCCTCGTTAGCGACAGGCGCTCCTCCAGGCTTCCCGTGCGCTTCTCCTCTGCGCTTTGGGGTTATTTTAGTTCCATGGTTACCTATATGAGAGAGAGACAGGGCAATGTCAATACAGGTTTCACAGTGAGAACAATGGAAAGGTAATAGTGGTGTGCTCGCCTCACCGCCAGAATGCACGTCTGTCTACGCGGAGAACCAGAGAGCGACTGAGGGAGAGTGAGCAGCCTTTTGAGGTGTGGTTCTATTCAGAGCGCTCAGGTGTGGAGACATCAGGCTGATGGAGGAGGTAGGTGGGTCCCTCAATGACGCTGCCTAGACGGAGGTGTGGTCCTCTTGGGCTCACTCTACCCTCATACCACTCTCTCTCTGTGGAGACATGCCTACCTGGCGGTGGTCCTCGCAGCGAGACACCACAAAAGATTTGGGAGAACATACGTGTGCCTGCTTTCAATGAGCCCACAAACATTGTATTTCTACTCCACTATAACCAGTAAGACTCCCTAATCGGGAGATAAGCGACCGTAGGTCACTTATCTCCACAAATAGGGCAAAAATGTGTTTTGCCAAAATCTTCCTGATCCATGTTGATGACATGAGTGTAGACATACTGTGTAGTGATTTTAGGGCAAAATCTGTAGGAGCAGTGTCCAAAAATGTGTTTTTAAAAATCGGCCTGGAGGTGGCGCTATATGGGAGAGATTCATGTTGATGGGATGAGTGTAGACATACTGTGTACCGATTTGCGTGATTTTAGGGCAAAAATTGTAGGAGCAGTGTCCAAAAATGTGTTTTGCAAGAATCGGCCTCATGGTGGCGAGAATTTAGATACTAGTTAGTGTGGTTGCTATCGGCAACACACTGTTGTATTCGGTCAAAGATGCTAGCAAAGTGAACCTGTGTTTTGTAAACCAAAACCTTCCTTTTTTTGTTATCATCTCAAAAACCATTTAAAATAGTGAACATAGCCGATCTACAAGCACACAACGCCTTGTGATGCGAGGCATTGTGTTCTTGTAGATTGGCTATTTTCACTACTTTTGTGCGACGCTTTTGTATGATGAAGCAGGGCTTTAATTTACCAAAAAACATACACATTTGAAACTTGGAGATATGAGGTTTCTGCCTGACAGTGACTAAAAATGTAATATAAATACAAGACAGAATTCAAGAAGGGAACTTTCTATTAAACCCATGGATTCTATTTCTATTGTGCATATTGTGTTTTACATATTACATTCCTTGGCCCTCGACAGTATTGCTGCTGGCAGCTTTTGTACGGTGCTTCTGGAACAGTAGCTCCAACATCTGGCTTTGTCCGGACAAAAACCAAAGGGAAAAAAACTTGTTGAAAAATGTCCAGGGCTTAAGTAAACTGAAGTGTGGCCAACATCTGGCCTAGATATGGCCTAAATCATACATGGGCAACTGGCGGCCCGGGGGCCACATGCGGCCCCCACCTTCACTAAATGCAGCCCTTAGCTGGTTACAATCATATATTATTGATTTCAGCTGTTACAATTCCAAACATACAACCATGACTGGGCTGAATTTACTCAAGTCTATTTGTAGCTTAATGACTTGTATAGTAGTATTCAAATGTTAGTCTTTTTTATGTCCAACATATTTGTATTTATGTTTTACGTTCATAAATTAACATAAGTATAACTAAATGCATTTGAAATTAATGTTAGATTTCAGGATTCCAATTAAAAAAGAACAAAAACATATTCAGGATTCCAATTCAAAAGAAGCAAAAATAGCCGATCTACAAGCTCAAACTGCGACACGTTTTGAGCTTGTAGATCAGCTATGTTTGCTTCTTTTGTATTCTTCTTTCGTGTATCATCGTCCTGACAAAGTAGGACGTAGCAATACGCAATGTGGCCCTCTGGAGTGAAGTCAGAAATATAGTGGCCCTCTCTATCATCAAAGTTGCCCACCTCTGGCCTAAATCTTGGCACAGACGGCTCAAAGTTTGTTGTACATCGCCCATAGTCCCATTGGCCAAGCTTCGCAGGACGCGCTGTGATTGGCTAGTGTGATGCTTGATAAAGGGAACTCATGAATAGTAGCCTACCGCTCACTTCACACTATTGTGACATTTTCATTTTTATTTGTAAACATTTGTTTTTTGTATTTGTGAATACATTTCCTCCATTGACTTGAAGGGGAAAAAAAATAAACTTTTCCCGAATATGGAGATGACTGACATTAGAGGTCTGACATCATAGACTACATGAGACTGACACAGTATGTCCATATATGGGCATTGCAAGATCTGAACTTAATATTGATGACATCATGGATCTCCATATATGGGCACGAAAGGGACAAATGGTAATACATTTCCTAGTGGATTCCTCGTGACTTGCGTCGGCGCAACCACACTTGCATCTTTCTAGTTTGTATACATTTTGAACTTTGAACTTGTGAAATGGGACTTGCTGCACAATATACTTTTACTTTTGGTACTACGGGTACACATTATTGTGTATTATTATTTTATGCTTTAACTATTAAAATTGAAAATTAGAATTTTGACCTGATTCTATAAGTGTCTTTTGAATCCTTCTAAGGTTTTTTGGGGAAAAAAAAGAAAAAAAAAGAAACAATGTTTCTATGTCAGCAATGGCTATAGCCATCGTCAAAGAAAAGCTCCTTTTCACTTAACTGGAGCTCAGTTAGTCTGTTCTGGAGAGACTACTATGTCAGTGGTTCTAAAACGTTTTCACGTGAAGGACCTTCAAAATTATATGTATTTTGTCACAGACCCCCATCTCAAAATATTTAGTTCCAGGGATCCCCCAGAAGCAAAATTTGAGTGACAAATGTTCGCTTAAAAAATACATATATTCAAAGATTTGCAAACATTTTCACAACTTTTTCAAAAATAGCAGATCTACAAGCTCACAGCTTGAGCTTGTGGGTCTGCTATTTTTCAATTGTTAAAGCGTTAAATAATATTAGGCCTAAATGGGTTAAGTATATATTTATATTTGTATATATTAATGCTGATAGTCTTTGGCTTTTACGCAAGTACATTTTGAATATGGGACACCTGCTTCTTGTCTACATTGCAGTATTGATACTTTTACTTAAAAGGAGTAGTTTACCCCCAAGATATTTTTTTTCCTATTGATTACTCACGCTATGGAGAATATTTTTAGTTTTTCGTCGCATTCCTAAGACAAAAAAATCTATTATAATAAATGTACCCCCATTGATTCCGGATGGGGGTAAATTTACTATAATCATTTTTTTGTCTTAGGAATACGACAATACAAAAAAATATATTGAACTCAGTCTCCATGGCGTGAGTAATCAGTAGAACATTTTGGGGGTGAACTACTCCTTTAAGTGAAACATGTGAGTGCTTATTCCAGCGCTGCGCGGCTCAGCGCTGCTTATCGGCGAGAGCGAGGCACATTGGTTATCGTTCCCCCGCCCCGCTCTGCTGTGTGTGCCCTTATGTTCTGCCCGCTAACATCCACTTATCACCATCTTCAATTTCATGCTGAAGCAAAGCCTGTTCTGCTGTACAGGGGCATCACAAGGGGGGGGATTGAGTTATTAGGGCCCAAGGTGGAGGGGCCTTAATTATTTTATACTTTAGCTATTGAAAAATAGCAGATATACAAGCTAGATCAGCTATTTTTCATAAGTAATGAAAATGTGTGCAGATCTTTGAATTTATGTATTTTTTTAAGCGAACATTTGTAACTCAGATTTTGCTTCTGCGGGAGTCCCTGGAACTAAATATTTTGAGATGGGGGTCCGTGGCCAAATGTATATCATTTTGGCGGTCCTTCACATGCATGAAAAGGTTTGAGCACCACTGACATAGAAACATAGGTTTTTCAAAAAACCTTAAAGGTTTTGAAATATTCAAAGACTTTTAAAAGACTTTTAGCGTGGCACTCGGTGCCGCGCTGTGAGCTTGTAGATCTGCTATTTTTCAATAGTTAAAGCACATGGGGGCCCCGCAGTGAATCCTTGTACACAGGGCCCAGAATTTGATGTGACACCCCTGTTCTGCTGTGTGTGGAACAGAGGATCTGGAGAATAGCCGTCACCACCGTGAAGATAATACACACGTTTATCAGCAGAATCCTCAACAATTTCTGTCCGGAAACCATATCAACCACCAGGAACCAGGAATGTACTTCTGATTAGTCCCCTAGGACAGAGCTTCTCAACCTGTGGGTTTTAGGGACCCCCAGGAGGACCCCCCAAATTATTTTGGAGGGTACCCAGATGATTAACTTAATGTGCAACACTGTTTTCTCTCTCAAACCAACATAAAGTTTATGTGTATATAGCACATTTCTAAAGTGACAATTTGAGGATTTTTTAATACTTCTAAAACGACAATTTAATAAACATTGACCAAATTGTCAAATATTAGAGGCAGAAATTGTGAAAATAGCAGATCTACATGCTCACAACGCCTCGCAAACGTGATGCGTTGTGAGCATGTAGATCGGCACAATAGAAACATAGTATACAAAATGTAATGCATCGACTAGTGCTCGTCAGGGTGGGGGGGTCCCCAGTTAAAATATTATGTTGGGGGTCGTGGCCTGAAAATAACCACTGCCCTAGGACCGTGGTTCTCAACCTTTTCAGGCAGTGACCACACAAAATAGCCTAATCAAATTTGAAATGCATGGGGATCCCCAAAATAATCATATTTGAGCCCCCCCCACCCTGACAAGCACTTGGAATTGTAGGCGTTGAAGCATTAGCTACATTTAGTTTGACTCGGTTCTCACAGATATTATGGTCATGAAGTGCTTAGAGAGGCTAGTAAAGGACGGCGGCCACATCTGCTGCTCTCTCCCCAGCAAGTGCGCTGTGAGACATGGACTGTGTAACAGTCAGTACACTGTGAGACTGTGTAGTAGCAGTCAGCATGCATGCATTGCAAAGCAGCTCAATGCCTTCCATATGAGAGTTGCCTCAGAGGGCTGCTCCACATCAAATGGCAGCCGGACCATTAAGTTCCCAGACACTGTGGTCCTCCACATCCAGGGACGTGCTGGCCATTGGGAAAAGCGGACAACTCCCGAACGGCCGGTCCATATTCCCGGCCGTTCCAGGCGGGCCTTTAAAACAAATGGCCCACAAAGTAAATACAACTAATGTAATTGGTCCACTGGCTTGTCTCTCATGATCTGAAACGGCCAATCTTTGAGTAGCAGCAGCCCACAGAGCCATATCACATTGGCCCCACTGGCTTGTCTATCATCTGAATACCGGCCCACTACTCCCTAGCTTCCTTGACTACTCCTGGATGGTCTACATACAACATCTTTAGACTATCTTTATACAATAAAAAACGATAAGACCTAAAATCACAGTAACCGCTCATTGGTTAGTATTTGGAGACTCACAGTGCATCCGGAAGACAAAAAAATCTGGCACGATGGCCAATGGCCATGCCCAGTGAGGGCCTCTCCAACTTTCCCGGGCTGAATCAGGGGCCCAGTACGTCCCTGTCCACATCAGGGCTGAAATGGTGAGCATCTCATGCCATGGTGGCTGTAGCACTCCCAGCTGAGATGGGCTGGCCATGTTTGCAGTATACCAGATGAACGGCTATAAAAGGCGTGCTGTACAGAAAACTATGCATACGGTATGGCAGACGTTTCGTGTGGCGGCCAGCGGAAACGCCATAAGGACACACTGCTGCAGGCCAGTCTCAAAAGATGTGGGGTTTGGAGAGCCACTGTGCGTTGCGCCACGACCCCGCCTCCCAGTTCCAAGCTCGTTCGCAATAAAGACATCGGCTTGTTCCCTTTCACATGCAGGCACGCGCACACATAGACATCGAAGGGGGCTTGAGCCCCTGCCCTTTTATCCGTCTGTAAAAAGTATCCAGACCATGAATGAAAATGCCCTCGTTCCATGTCATCATACCTGAAGGCAGCGTTGAAGAGAATTGCCTTGTCCAAACCCTCCTGTTCAAACGTAAATACAACATCTTATGTTGAAGGAATTTCTCTCTCTGTGTAGAAATCAAGCACCCCCGAAAATAGCCGACCTCCAAGCTCACAACGCGTCATGCTGCGACGCGTTGTGAGCTTGGAGGTCGGCTATTTTCGATATCTTCACCAAAAGGCCCTTTTAGAGAATTTCAGCCCCTGCCTCTCTAACATTCTCTGCACGTCCCTGTTCACATGTACAGTATATGCATTTGTTTAGTTACATGTACTGTAGGCTACTTAGGATAATTTATCAGCTGAAGCTTTATAATTCAGCATTATGAAGAAAAAAAGAATGTATCGCTCTTCAACAAACAGACATTGACGCTTTTAATTAGTTGTGGGAGTTCCGCCGCATATTTCTGCCGCATATTTCCGCCGCAGACAAAGGCAGGGCCCTTAGCCAATGAGGCGCAATTGGTGGAAAAAAAATCTGGGAGTGGTGTTAGCCGGGGAGCCACTGGGCCAAAATGAGAGAGGACCTGTGATGTCATGACATACTCCAAATTTTTGTTTGTCCTATCAATTTGGTCAATAAGGTACACAGAATGAGAGGCCTGCTCTGCCGGAAATCCTGCGAAAAAAAGTTTCCCATTGACTTCACTATACTGGAAAAAAACACACCAAAAAAAGTAGCATGTGAGGGGTCAAACTAAGGGTTCTTCATGATTCTGAATCCATTGCAAGCATTTGTTTTGCATGAAAAAAAAACATTCCTTGGGCTAGATTTCAGCCTCTCAAACCTGTGAAAAGTGATGAGTCATCACTTTTCACCGTTATTTTGGTCAGTTTTCTAGCCCAAGGAATGTTTTTCATGCAAAACAAATGCTTGCAATGGATTCAGAATCATCAAGAATCCCTAGTTTGACCCCTCACATGCTACTTAAAGCATATTTTTTTTGGTGTGTTTCTTTCCTTTATATTGAAGTCGATGGAGTGAATATACAAATGGCCATAACTTTTTTTCGCAGGATTTCCGGCAGAGCAGGCCTCTCATTCTGTGGACCTTGATGACCAAATTAATAGAAAAAACTAAAATTAAAAGTATGTCATGACATCACAGGTAACATCCTATTCTTTGAGCTTTTGGGCCTGTGGCTCCCCGGCTATGTTAGCTGGAGTATTGGTTGAGCTTCACATGACAGTTAGCGCGCTGCAGAATATAGTCACGTTGGCAAAAAAAATATTATTTGATTAAGAGTTTCTATTTTAGTTATTGCTGTGGGCTCGCCTGAAAGGCGAGAACACTATGTTATCTTCATTATTGCCAGACCCATGAAATGGGTAGGCCTACATAAGCAAATGTCGGTCCGGGTTTTCTATATAAAGGGTATATATGATGATGACATGATGATGACATGCCTACAAAAGGCATGATGTCATAAATGATGATGACAGACAGGGGGTTGGCAGAACCGGGGTCTGGCACAACCAGGTTGACCTGGTCTAGTTTATATATAGTGAGTTCCGTCGCAGACAGTATAAAGGCAATTATGTATATAGTGTGTTCCGTCGAAGACGGATGAGATGCAATTGAGGTGTGGAAGATCTGGGAGTGGTGTTAGCTGGAGTATTGGTTGAGCTTAGCACAGTTAGCACGCTGCAGAATATAGTCACGAGCGAGCCCACACGGTTTCGTAGGAACAGTATTTCTAGTTCTTACTTGTTACTTTTTAGTGTTTTAGCCGAAGCTATACAACTAGACTGCACTCTGTCGAGGTGCCAACTTGCATCTTGTGCACTCGTGGCCATATATGGCTTACTTGTGCGCCAGAAGAGCGCGCAAGCCCTGCGATCGGTGCTGGGTCCATGTGGGTCATACATGCACGGCTGACATCACAGTGACATCATCATCATCATGACACAAGTGTTGTGTCAGCTCGACTAAAGGCTCACCATGGAGAGTTCAGTAACCAATATAAGCTCGTCTTCTTGAGCCTTCGACACCTTACAAGAGAAACTATTCACGCAGAGACAGAAAGTCATTACGCGTAGTCGACATATCAGCTGATTGATATAAGTCACAATACGTGGATACATCGAGGTCCGATCAGCTCAAACGTGACGTCGAGGCCGACCCGAAAGATGTCCGACAACATCGAAGAGAGGATCAAGAACTATCGAACGGCTCCGTTCGACGCTCGCTTCCCCAACGTCAACCAGACGCGCAACTGCTTCCAGAACTACCTGGACTTCCACCGCTGCAGCAAGGCCCTGGACGCCAAGGCCCAGGACACGGCCCCCTGCGACTGGTACCGAAGGGTCTACAAGAGCCTCTGCCCCTTGAGTTGGCTGCAGAAATGGGACGATCAGCTGGAGAACGGGACCTTCCCAGGGAAGATTTAACTCAAAGCCCGTTCACTTAAAGGTTCTACACCAGGGGCGGGCAATTATTTCTTCCATGGGGCCACATGAACAACAGAAAATATTGTGGAGTGCCGGGCCAAAAGGCAGTGCTCCCCGCAAACTAAACACACGGCTTTACCTCCGACTTCAGTAAATACATAATTTTTTTTTGAAAACCTGGCATTCGGCATCGACTTTTCTTAGCCACTTAAGCCATTTTTGAAGGGTAAGGTAAGGCAGGTCATCTTGACTTGTGGCCAGTCTGACCACCTGCTTGTTATCGAGACAACATCCAATGATCACACACATGCTGCATTGCGTCCATATGTATGTATATTGTTTATGTCCCAAAAACGATTTTCAAAAGGTTTGAGGCTAAATTACCACTCCTGAATACAGAGCCCCTGTCATTTCTGCCTGGCGTTCAGAGCATTTTCAGCTGTAGTAGGCCTACCACCTTGTCCTGAGTGGGAGGACTGCGCTATTGAGCCCCAGCCCTCTCCCAGCTCCTCCCCTCCTTCTGCTCAGGCCTGCCCAACCCTCCCCAACCCCCACTCAGCACAGCAGAAGCAGTAGGTCCCTCTGGTGATGTCACAGGAGTGAGCAAATCAGACAGCCCGTTCTGAGACCTGCTTATACATAGATCTGCCCATAAACTGAGAAAAGACATAATGGTCAGAAATAGGACTTTGTGAGGATAGAACGTGCTGGTGGGACACCAAAAGAAGACATAAAAATCACACCCAATGTGAAGTGAGCGGTGGTCGTGCTTGCATAACGTCTTCATCAATTGGTAATTGGTGATGTAATACAGGCTACACACACACGCACATTGCTATGGCAAAACGCTGAGGAAAACACATTGCTATGGCAAAACACTGAGGAAAAGTGGCTACAGATAGGTCTAGGATTTTGTAATATGATGTAATATGATGTAATATGGCTACACACACACACACACATATTGCTATGGCAAAACGCTGAGGAAAACACATTGCTACGGCAAAACGCTGAGGAAAAGTGGCTACAGATAGTGGCTACAGATAATTGCTGATGTAATATGATGTAATATGGCTACGCACACACACATATTGCTATGGCAAAACGCTGAGGAAAACACATTGCTATGGCAAAACGCTGAGGAAAAGTGGCTACAGACACACGCACAGCCACTCTTAGGAGCGGTTTACCACCGCTCAAAAATTTTAATTCATGGTGTAGTCCCTTTAACTCCCCTCCTTCCATCCCCACCGCCACTGCCATCAGAATGTGGGGGAAAAAAATAAGAAATGTTTTTTGCGAGTCGCAGCCCCGACGGACTGGCAGTATAGATTGGGGTCCCAAATTAAAACAAATTAATCATATCTAAGGGGGTCCGTGGCTTAATGTAGTATGTATTATTATTATATTATTATTAAACTGGGGGGTCCTTGAAATTCATAAGATCACCAAACTATATACACCAACCAACGCTGTAAAAACATCAGTATTAACTCATTTCTAGCCGATCCCGAGTATACTCGTGAAAAATACTCAAGTATTTAGAGTGCCGTTCCCGAGTATACTCGCGTAAAATACTGTATATAGAGTATATATAGCCCGGCGGAAGGTCCTGGCACGATCGGCCTCGCCGATTCATCATCATCACGGATCCACGTGCACAAAATAGTAATCCCATGACATGGAGGCCGACGGGGAATCTCATCTTTAATGTCCATTTTCTCCAAACAACACTTTTAAAGCCAAGGATGGCATTAGATTCTCGCTACAATAACATAATAACAAAGGCATCGATCGGCCATTTTAGACACGGCATGGGGTGACGACCGCTTCGGTTGAATGACGTCATGACATCAACCCGGAAGTGTTTACGCAATGGACTTCTGGCCTTCAAAATAAGATACTGGCCGCGTATGGAGCCCTGCGAGAGGCACGCTGGACATTTAACCCGTTCATGTCTGGAGCACTAAATGGGTTAAAGGAGTAGTTCACCCCCAAAATGACTTCTTTCCATTGATTACTCATGCCATGGAGACTTGAGTAACATAATATTTTTGTTTTTTTGTTGCATTGCTATTGGACAAAAAATTGATTACAATAAATGTACCCACTTTGATTCCGGAGGGGACCCGAATGCATTTGGGTCCCCATCTGGAATCAATGGGGGTAAATTTACTATTATCAAATTTCGATCTTAGGAATGCGAAAAATATCATTAAATATTATTGAACTCAAGTCTCCATGGTTTGAGTAATCAATAGAAAAAAAGACATTGGGTGGGTGAACTAATCCTTTAATCTTTGTGATCCGTAAAAGGATCCATTTGGTTCCATTTGTACACTCTCAGTTACAGACCTCTAAAGGTCCATTTGGTTCCATTTGTTACACTGTCAGAGTTACAGACCTGTAAGCCATTTGGTTCCATTTATACACCTAAAGGCCTGTCCATACTGTCTCCGACCACCAAGCTTTTTATCGGAAAGGTCCGGTTCAACTACAAAAGGGCGTCACTCGCATCTTCTGAAAAGCATTACCCCGAATTAGAGTTCGGAAAGCTGAACGTCGGAAAGTCGGGAATTCTCAGACGGTGCTCGGAGACGGTATGTACAGGCCTCTAAGCTAAGGCATAAGAGCTGGTACTTAAGACAATCAAAATAGAACCCTCAGATTTACTCAGAGGTCCATTTAGACACGCAAGGTTTCCACCCAACAGCGACGACTACGATGACCCCATTCCCTAAATATGGGCTTCCTCTGGTCTAAATATGGGCTGCCTCTGATCCAAATATGGACATGTACATCACGACCAAGAGCGTATAGGCTTAAAACGGAGCCGGGAGTGCCACTGAACGAGAAATCTAGGAAAGTCTACAAGTAAGAACGCTGTGCCGGCAAGCCTTGGTTTGTGCTTTGTGATTCATTCACCCCACAATGTCCGTGTTTCACGACGAGGTAGAGATCGAGGACTTTGAGTTTGACGAGGAGACGGAGACGTACACGTACCCGTGTCCGTGCGGGGACCGCTTCACCATCACCAGGGAGGACCTGCAGAATGGCGAGGACGAGGCCACGTGTCCCAGCTGCTCGCTCATCGTCAGGGTCATCTACGACAAGGACGCCTTCATGACGGGAGAGACTGTCCCAGCACTGGCATCAAACAGCGTCGTAGAGCCCACTCAGGCCTAGGAGAGACCTTCCCAGCACCAGCATCAAACAGCGTCGTAGAGCCCACTCAGGCCTAAGGATGGGTGCTCGCCTGTTGGAGAGGTTTGAGTGCACATGCCGGGAGACCAGTGAGGAGAGAGTTACAATAGTCAAGTAAATACTTTACAGGAATCGTAAAGTATTTATGACAATGTTTATTAAGGTAAGAAAATCAAATGTAAAAGTTCGGGGGAAATGAATGGAATCCTATGGAGATAATGTTGCTTCTGGTGCCAGAACAGCGCATAGGAAATTGTATTTCCGTGTTTGATTCATTTTAAATCGGGAGAACTACACCCCTGGTGCTCGCTAATCGTCGGGGTCAGCTACGACAAGGATGCCTTCATGTCAGGAGAGACACTCCCAACACCATCATTGACAGCACCAGCATAAAAAATAGCAGATCTACAAGCTTGCAGCGCGGCACTCGGTGCCGCGCTGTGAGCTTGTATATCTGCTATTTTTCAATAGTTAAAGCATTCAATAATTCTAGGTCTAAATGGGTTAAAGGTAAATTTTTACACTCAATACCAGCCAGGCACGAGCACACATACCCATCAAAAGTTTTTTACCATGAAGAAATGCAAATGCCTTCTTTCCATGCCATACTTACTTGGAAGGCAGCGTTCAAGAGAATTGCCTTGCTCAAACTCTCCTGAACTTGAATGTATAGCATTTTATGTTGAAAGAATTGCCCTCTCCGTGTAGAAATCAAGCAGAAAATAGCCGACCACCAAGCTCACACCCTGTCACAACATGTCGCATATATATTTTTTACCAAAAGGGCCTTTTAGAAATGTCAGCCCCTGTCTCTCTACCATTCTCTGCACATCCCCAACCCATGCAGCCATTCTCAACTATTATAGCCTGGCATGATCCAGACTGAAGATATTAGTCTGGAATCTCTGTGGAACCTGCATTTCCAAATAAAAGGGCTCATTTAAAAAAAAAGAAAATCACACCAGTGTGAAGTGAGCGACGCAAACACGAACATGATGTGCATATCTCCTTGTATGGGCTCTTCTGTCCATGATGTCAGTTATTGTATGTGTATGAGCACGGATGTGTAGGCCTACTACCACTTTCTCTGTTGATAAACCTGGCCCATATTTACATACTGGGCCCTGATTGGTGCCCCACAACTTCGGGGGAAGCCAAATCCAATCACAACTGAGCAGGGTCAGATCAAATCTGCAGGGCTTTCCCCGCTCCCCCCGTTTTCTTTTTTGCAATGGCAGATTGGTCTCTTTTCCAGGCTAATTCTCAACCTTCTCAATCCCCTGGTGGGCCATGAAGATATTGCAAGTGGGACTAGTTGGCAAAACAGTAAGATTGTAATGATAATAGCATTAATATAAAAATCACACCTGTGTGAAGTGAGCGGTGCAAACACGACACATGTGCATATCTCCTTGTATGGGCTGTTCTGTCCGTGATGTCAGTTACTTTGTGTGTGTGTGTGTGTGTGTGTGTGAGCATGGACCTCCATACATATTTTTTGGCTGACATACACAATTTGAAACGTAGGAGCATTTTGCACCGCTCCGAAATAATATGTTAAAACAATGTAATTGTATTTATTTTTGCTATACAGCTTGTGGTATACAGGAGTAGATGCATTATGAACTACTTACTACAGCATGCTGGTTCCATTGATCCATGTCCGAGAACAATCAATTGATTGATCATTAAAATAAAGTGAAAATGTCCACCCATCTGTCCACTTTTTCCCAAATTAAAACAAAATAATCATATTTAAGGAGGTCCGTGGCTTAATGTATTATGTATTATTATATTATTATTAAACTGGGGGGTCCTTGAAATTCATAAGATTGAGAATCACCAAACTATACACACCAACCAACGCTGTAAAAACATCATTATTAATCTTTGGGTAAAGGGTTAGGCTTTAATTACAGATTTGACTACATATTTTAACTCCATTCTCCATAAAAAATGTAAAGACATAACAGGGAATGAAACCTGCATGCACATGCATTTGCAGGATATTTTCAAGGAAAAGAACAGTAAATACTGAACACTTGATTAAGTCATAGAGACTTCACCATTTTAGTTCATAGTGAATTAATGATCAGCTCATGCTAAATGCATGATGAATTAATGCATGGTGATGAGTTCATCATTAATTTGCCCCCTCAAGTTACCAAGTTCTCCCTTTTAAAAGACACATTCTCTGGAAGCCACTGGTAAAATTCCTTTTGTTCTTTTTGTTCGATGATTGGGGCAAAGTTTACATTTTGTTCTTTTTGTTCGATGATTGGGGCAAAGTTTAAAGTACTTCTAGTTCTTTATTTATTTAGTTTTTATTTTATTTTATTGATAAGGATCCCTGTTGGCCCATTTGACAATGCAGGATATTCTTTCACACTCGTGTTCACAAACATTTAAAAATGTATTAACTCATTTAGTGCCCATGAAATTAACGGATTATTAAGTCCACGATGCCAGTCTCAGGTTGGCATCACCCCCGTTATCTTATTTTGAAGGCCAGAAGTCCACAGCGCAAACACTTCCGGTCTGACGTCATCGCGTTCTGCGCCGGAACCAATCGTTGTCCACGTGGAGTTGTGTAATGGCCGACCGGGAGCTTTTATACATGTGTAACATAAGCGAGCATCTGCCTCCATCCTAGCTTCTAAAGTGTAGTTTTGAGATAATGGACATTAAAGATGAGATCCCCCGTCCACCTCAATGTTATGGATGGGACTATTTTGTGCTCGTGGAGCCGTGATGATGCGAAATCAGCGACGGATTTCGTCTCCGGACCTCCGGCCATTGTTCTCGGTAATGTATCCGCCGTTACAGTAATATATTACTTTTCACGAGAATACTCGGGATTGGCACCATGTGATACTCAAGTATTTTTCACGAGTCTTCTCGGGATTGGCACTATATGAGTTAAAACATAGGCTGTTGAAAGTGAAGATGATTCAACTTGTCAATATATCAATAGTCTGCACTGTAGAGAGTCACTTTTCCCCCTAACCCAGGGGTCTTCAACAGGGGGCCCTAATAGTTACTACAGGGGGTCCTCCAAAATATACCAATATTTTTATATAAACAACTTGAACCCTAGTGTCCATATTCTGAGAGATGTAGACAAAAATAGCCGATCTACAAGCTCACAACGCCTCGCGCTGTGAGGCGTTTTGAGCTTGTAGATCGGCTATTTTCGGCAAAGAGGTTTGGTGTAAAGGGGAAAAAGAGCAGACTAAGTACAGAGTAAAAGGTCAAGTTTACTAGGTAATGACGGCTCAAGTGGTTAAATATCTGAAAACACAAATTGACAAGAATCCAAAATACACTGATGATTAGTACTGTCAAATGATGAAACTATATGTAATCCATGAACAGGTTGTGGGGTCCCTGCTTCATCTCATTGAAGACCCCTGCCCTAAGCCACCAATTCCATATTTGGGCAGGACTGTTGTGATATCGATGACATTGTTGATGACATCTCCAGGTGGACGTTTCTTGATGATGTAATTACGTCGTTGACTAAATATGGGCTTCCTTCAACCCATGGAGGACACCTACTATGTCACAGCATCAAATCCAAAGGATGGATCGTCTACATCACAGTAAGAGTGTATAAAGAGAACGGGAGCACCTTAGAACAGGACGATAGCTTCGACATCTTACAAGAGCAACACTGCAGTCCTTGATTGATTCGATTATATATCGACGATACACCGTTGGTGCAGTGAAAACCATGGTCGGGGTGAAGGCGATCGCGTCGGACTCGGACTTCCAGCTGGCGCTGGCGGCCTCGGGGTCGAGGCTCGCCGTGGTCAAGTTCACCATGGCCGGGTGCGGGCCTTGCGTCCGGATAGCGCCGGCGTTCAACGCGCTGAGCAACCGGTACCCGGACGTCGACTTCCTCGAGGCGGACGTCAACGTGTGCGAGGAGACGGCGGCCGCCAACACCGTCTCGGCCACGCCCACCTTCGTGTTCTTCCGCGGCGGTCTCCAAGTGGACCAGTACGAGGGCGCCAACGCTGCCGCCCTTGGGGAGAAGATCGAGCGCTGCGTGGAGAACGACCCCCGGGACCCGAGCGTCCCCAAGGGATACCAGGACCTGACGCACCTGGTCGACCGGGCCGGCTGCCAGTGCCTCAACGAGAGTGACGACCGCGGCTTCGCGAACTGCCTGGACGAGTCCAACCCCTCGTACCTGGAGTCGGACTGCGACGAGCAGCTGCTGATCACCGTCGCCTTCAGCGTGCCCGCCAAGCTCTTCTCCGTGAGGCTGCGGTCGCGAGACTTCGGCCGGGCGCCCAAGACGGTCAAGGTGTTCGCCAACCCGCCGTCGTCGATGGACTTCGGCGACGCCGAGCGCGCCAAGCCCACGCAGGCCCTGGAGCTGTCGGAGGAGCACCTCAGGGGCGACGGAGCGGCCCCGCTGTGCTTCGTCAAGTTCCAGAACGTGCAAAGTGTCACGCTGTTCGTGGCGTCCAACCAGGACGCCGAGGAGACCACGCGTATCGACCACCTGGCCTTCATCGGTACGCCGGTGCAGTTCACCAACATGAGCGACTTCAAGAGGGTCGCCGGGAAAAAGGGAGAAGGACACTGAGTTGGAGGGAGAAGGGAGATAGTGTAGATCCCTGATCTACACTATCTCCCTTCTCCCTCAACAGGGGGTAGGGGGTCCTCAAAGTTACTACAGGGGGTCCTCCAAATCTTTGTGAGATAGAAACCTTTTTTTTCTCCTTTTTTATATTAATTAATCACTTGAACCCTAACATCCATATTCTGAGAACTTGAGTCAAAGATAGCAGATCTACAAGCTCACAGTGAGCTTGTAGATTGGCTATTTTCGGCAAAGAGGTTACTCAACTAAGTACAGAGTGAAGGGTCAAGTTTATTTAAGTATTGACGGTTCAAGAGGTTAAATATCTGAAAACACAAATTGACATGAATCCAAAATACACTGATGATCGTTGCTGTCAAACAATGAAACCATATGGAATCTATGAAAAGGTTGCGGGGGTCCCTGCTTCATCTCTCTCTGTCAACTAAGGGGTCCTTGGCCTGAGAACGTTGAATACCCCTGCTGTAGATCAGTGGTCCTCGAAGTGGGGTCCCCAAGGTCCTTGGGGGGTCCCCAGCTAAATGAGAGCTAGTTAGTCTCCAAATGGACCTAAAGGTCTGTAGCTCAGAGAGTGTACAAATGGACCCTAATAGGTCCAACCGGTTCCATTTGTACCACTCTCAGAGTTAAATTAACATCCCTGCTATGTAAAGATCTTCTCTTATGGGGGTCCGCAAGCTATAAGTCTCGGGGTCCTTGACATGAAAAAGTTTGAGAACCACTGCTGTAGATCTACAGAGTTACAACTGGGGGGGCTCCAAATCTTTGTGTTATTGAAACATTTTTTTTACATTAACCCATTTGAATCCATATTCTGAGGGGAACAATAACTGTTCTAGTTCCTTGTTCATACAATGCTTTGCGTGGAAATCATTTGGACATTACTCTCATGGGAGTATGATACACCTGCAGATCACTGGAATAACGTTTTCACTTATAACAATGTTACATAATCCTATATTTGGCAGCAATAAAATGGCATTAGTTCTAATTATACCGGCTTGTCCCTCCAGAAAGCTAATGAATAGAATATATATATCCATAATGGATATTGGATATGGGTCCATATGTCCATGTCCAAATTATCAACAAATATGGTCATGGTAAACAATAAAAAAAATAAAAAATAAAAAAAAGGACTTCGACGGGTTGTGAGCTTGGAGGTCGGCTCCTTTCGGTACTTGATAACACACTGAATAAAGCAAACTCTTGTCAATACTGCAGATGTGGCGTACAGCATGGATTTCTACACAGAGAGGGCAATTAATTTAACATATAAGATGCTGCATTCAAGTTCAGGAGATGGTTGGACAAGACAATTCTCTTGAATGCTGTCTTAAACTTCGAAGTCAGAGAAAAAAATAGCTGATCTACAAGCTCAATGTTCTGCAAATCCCCCTGAAAATCTACTTTTCGTTTTGTCAATGGCACGACTTGTGAGGTTTTTGAAATGGCACATCTGAATGTGTGCACATGCCTGGTTGTGAAGGAATCACCTCTGAGGACATAGGGGGTCCTCAGAGTTACTACAGGGGGACCTCCAAATCTTTGTGCGATAGAAACCTTTTTCTCCTTTTTTTTATATTAACCACTTGAACCCTATATCGTCCATATTCGGAGAACTTCAGCCAAACATTACAGATCTACAAGCTCACAACGCCTCACACTGCTAGGCGTTGTGAGCTTGTAGATCTGCTATTTCCGGCAAAAAGCTTTGTTGCAGAGGGGGAAAAGTGCAGACTAAGTACAGAGTGAAGTTTTATCAGGACGGTTCAAGTGGTTAAATATCTGAAAACACAAATTGACGTGACTCCACTGACGATTGTGCCGTCAAACAACGAAACAACATGGAATATCTCTGAAAGCGTTGTGGGGATCCCTGGGGCTTCATCTTTCTCTTAGCTAAGGGGTCCTTGGCCTGAAAACGTCGAAGACCCTTGAATTAAGCCAGTGTTTCTCAAACTTTATTCTGTGTGGGCACACTTTTCATGTCCCAAGAATCCATGGGCACACCAACATAATACGGGGGTGTAAATATCGTCACTGTCGTGAAGAAACCTTGTATCTCCAAGTTTCAAATGTGTTCTTCTGCTTCATCATACAAGGCTGTCGCACAACAGTAGTGAAAACAGCAGATCTACAAGCACACAACGCCTCGCACCGCGAGGCGTTGTGTGCTTGTAGATCGGCTGTTTTCACTAGTTTCAATCATTTTTAAAATGATAAATACAATACTGGCTTTCAAGCAGTTTCAAGGGGCACACTTGACCCTTCTCAGGGGCACACCAGAAGTCCCCAGGCACAGTGGTTGAGAAACACAGAATTAAGCCATGCCTTGCCTATGTCTTCACGGCGGTGTCTCTGGACTTGTAGTCGACGTCGCGGGCCCTCAGTGCCGCCAGCGCGTCGGCGGGCAGCTGCCCGGCCACCGACAGGGCGTAGACGCCCGGCCGCAGCGCCTCCACCCGCTGCCAGCGCGCCACCCAGCTGTCGCCGGGGCTCATGACGGCCGCCACGCCGTGGAAGGAGGAGCTGGTGCACTCGTGCACCGTCTCGCGGCTGCCCTTCATCCGCAGCCACGGCTCGCAGTTGTCGCAGCCGTCCAGCTCGAACTGGTCGGACGACTTGACCAGCGAGCACAGCAGGCACGCCCGCAGCGCGCGGATCTCCTTGGGGATGGTCTCCATCGTTTGGTCGCGCGAGTTGGTTGAGTGGTGTGTGTGTGTGTGTGTGTGTGTGGATGGAACGGTGCCCGTGCCCTGTATACCGTCTGCTTTTAATCTGTCGCTATGACGTCGCTATGATGTCGGTCTTGTACCCAAATATGGAGTTCCATGACTTCAGAGTATAGCCTCCATGATCAGCAACTATATATGTCATGTCTGTGTGTCTCTGTCTGTCTGTCTGCCAGCAGCAAATCTCAATAAAATAAAAAATCACACCCGTTGTGAAGTGAGCAGTGCTTTTCATTCACCCCCCCCATTACTTTTGTTCTAATAATTCCTCACATCATGAATTCATGGATATTTGTTTTAGTTTTTGTTACATTCCTAACAGTAATTTGAGGAGACTCTTTGTGTCTCCATATAGGGAACAAAGCAGGCTCTTTGTGTCTCCATAGGGAACCACTGCTGTTCATAAAATCAATGTGACACATTGTGAGCTTGTAGATCTGCTATTTTCAAATTATTTTTGTACATTTTCTTTTTGTACAGGGCGGCTGTAGCTCAGGAGGTAGAGTGGGTTGGCCAATGATCCATGGGTCGGCGGTTCAAATCCCAGCTTCTCCTGTCTACATGTCGAAGTGTCCTTGGGCAAGACACTGAACCCCAAGTTGCTCCCGGTGAGCTGGTTGGTGCCTTGCATGGTTTCCACCGCCACCGGTGTGTGAATGGGTGAATGTAATGCACATTGTAAAGCGCTTTGGATAAAAGCGCTATATAAATGCACCATTTACCATTTTACATTTGAAAACTTGAAAGGGGACATTCTTCATTATGAGTACTTTCAAATGGCCGAAATGTATAGAGTTGAAGTGGTTACTGTATGTTTTGTAATAGTAATACAAAAAAGTAACTAGTAACTAGTTTGCAAATAAATATATAATACAGTACAATATCTGGATCCAAGATGCAGTGGCTGGAGTACAAGTGAAAGTATTGGAATTGGAAATACCTCAAAAGTGTATTTAAAGGATGACTTCACCACTTTTCAACCTATCTTCATATAATTGGTCCTCACTAATGTTCATGATAATAATAACATCATTTTTTTCTAATCGGTATGTGTCTCAGAGGACGGCTGTGGGCAGTTGAGAAACCCATCGTCTTGTGACATGCAGGCTTTCTATTCCTGAAAAGTTGCGATGTTAAAGTGGAAGCCATTGTTCTCGCGATAATAAAATCAAAACAATTTTTTTCAAAAATAAATCTGTCAAATGATGATGTCACAAGACTATGGATTTCTGAACTCCACACAACTCTCCTAAGAGACTTAGGCCGAGTAGATAGTTTTTGCAATTTTATTATGAACATTACTAGTGAGGATTATATGAAGATGGGTTGAAAAGTGGCAAAGTTGTCCTTTGGGTTACATTACACCACTGTCTATAAGAGGCCTGCGTGCCCGCATGTCTCTCTGCTCTCTGCAGGGTCTTAAGTGGCTCCACTGGCTCTAGCTGGGAGATCATTGCCCTCTCACTTAGTGTCTGTACAGGACTTTGAGGCACGTTCCTGCTAAGTCCACAAAGACCTGTCCCCACTTTTCCATTATCAAACTACATGAGAGCTTTCTTGCGTAACTTTTTTGAACCCTTTTTTTGCGGACTTGACTTAAAACACGTACGCACGGCACAGCCCATGAAGCACAGACGACTTTAATTGAAACACAGAAAGTACAGTAGAGTTTTCAAAAAGTTCTGGAAAGGGTGATGAATTAAGGACTACTACTCTCCAATTCCTATTTATACCATCCTGAGCCGGCACAGCCTTTCACACTCCAATACTAGGGTGACGTCAATTAAGTGTGTAAGGGTCTTGCGGCGCCCGCCTTAGGGGGGATCTCTGGATTGAGACGCTGTCTCCTCGGTGGAGAAATGAGCTCCCATGGGGGGCTTTCTTTCTGCTCCTTTTATAGCTGCTGGCTGTTGAGTGAATGACACCCAAAGGTTTGAAAAAAGGGGAAGTTTGTATTTTTAACTTTCATAAAAGAATATTTGCGACCGTCAGGTCGCAGTTACTATCAAAACCTCCACCGGCTGTCAGTCCGTCAGTCTGTCCGTCACGTCACACTTTTGCCCTACTCATATCTCCACCACCGTTGCCCCTATCCATGCCAAACTTTGCACACACACTCCTTGGCTGCCAAACAACAACCTCCACCCCTGATTTCTCACATGGCCCTCTTCTAGCACCACCATAATGGCAGAGTCTTGCAAAACACATTTTTGGACACTGCTCCTACAGATTTTGCCCTACAATCACGCAAAGCGGTACACAGTATCTCTAAAGTCATCAACATGGATCTGTCCCATTTCCCATATTCCTTCCTGATTGGCTACCACTGCCTTCTAAACTTTGTGTATGCGACCTGACAGTCGCTTATCTCCCTATTAGGGAGTCTTACTGGTACTTTTTTTTCTGTTTTGTACGTGTCTGTCTATGGAGTTAACTGTTTCTTTTTTTTTTTTTTTTTTGTGTTTGTTTTTTGTGACATGAGAAAGTTTGGTCTATAACCAATCATCTTTTTCTATCCATATTCTCTCTCTCCAACAGTTTGTCAGTCAATTGAGTGCCTGCAGGATACAGGATGTACGTGTGTGTGTGTGTGTGTGTGTGTGTGTGTGTGTGTGTGCGTGCGTGCGTGCGTGCGTGTGCGTGCGTGCGTGCGTATGTATGTGTGTGTGTGTGTGTGTGTGTGTTGTACGTGCACGCCAGCGTACGAGTGACGTGCCTGTGCACGTGAGACAAGGAGAGGGGACAGGATACACCGAGATGACGAGCTAGGTGACATGAGACATGACAAGAGGAAGAGGAGGGGGCGGGGGAGGGGGAGGGGGACTTGTTTAAAGGCCTGGACCTGTCAGAAATCTATTGTCAACCTGGCGGCCCAGCGGATGGAGCTTGTTTCCTGTTTGTGTGTGTGTGTGTGTGTGTGTGTGTGTGTGTGTGTGTGTGTGTGTGTGTGTGTGTGTGTGTGTGTGTGTGTGTGTGTGTGTGTGTGAGAGAGAGAGTTTGTCTAGCTATACTTATGGGGACTAAACGCATGTTCACACAGTCACCTGCAGGGGACCTCTGAGAGTGTGGGGACAAAATAGTAGGTCCCCACAACGGTTAGGGTTAGGGTTAGGTTTAGGGTTAGGGTTAGGGTTAGGGTTAGCGTTATGGTTAGGTTTAGGTTTAGGGTTAGGATTAGGGTTAAGGTTAGGGTTAGGGTTAGGGGTTAGGTTTAGGGATAGAGGTTAGGGTAAGACCACAGGACTTGCATAAAAATGAATGGAAGTGTGAAGCCTGCGGTTTTCCTCAGAAACGGTTCAACGCAACCAGCCTCGAAACCACCTCAAGAGGTAGTCTCGAGGCTGCTTGATGCCTCCACGAAAACGGTGCACTGCAGTGTGAAACTACCGTCCACAAAACCGGAACGTGACCTCATATAAAGTCGACGAGTCAGGCGTCGCCACAAATAAACACTGGGTAATAGCAAAGATATTTAATTAATGAAGATAGCTCATCCTCATTGGATCCACTAGAGTGCGACATGGTACACAAATCCTACAAATAGACTCCTAAGTGGGCGCCGGCTCTGACGGCAAATCTCGCGCACGTCCTGTTTACTGGTGCTATAGATCCCGTGAGAGTGTGTTGCTGGGACACTGTGGGACAGCTAAAGAGCAATAATAAAGCTGATTTTCTCAGTTGTTGTGTCGCTGAAAAAAGCCACTTTAGTATGACAATTTTGTTAACCCTTAAGTGCTGTTCGGGTCATTTTGACCCGTTTTACATTTTCATTTGGAAAAAAAAGGTAGAAGTTAAAAATGTTTCCACCTGAAACTCACTGGCCTTAAAGACTCTTCTGAGATGAACATGTAAAAAAAATATTTTTGCACTACACCCATGCTACACCCTCCTCATATTTTTTGAACCTTAAGTGCTGTTCGGGTCATTTTGACCCGGAAGCACAGAAATACACAGTATTATGCCAAAACACAGACACACAGTCACCCCCACTTCTAACACCCCCCTTCCGAAGCCCCATTCCGAACCCTCCCCCCTTCCTATAAGCATGAGCAATATTGCCCAGTATTAAATGAAGTCGTTTTTTTTACATGGATTTCAGCTAAATCAGTAAAAACGCCTAGCTCTTTCAGTGTTTAATGTGATATAGCAAAGCAGAAATGCAAACATTTACCAAATATATCATATGAATTGTTTGGTATTGAGTCAAAGTCAATGTATCATGATGATTTGTTAAGTTAAAATTTATATTAGTGTTGTTTTTTTTAAACCAAATATCCACCGGGTCAAAATGACCCGAACAGAACGAAGGTGTAGTGAATCTGAACAGAACTTAAGGGTTAATATTGTGTGGCTTGTGATGATCTGGTCCAATATTTAGTTCAGTGACTATAGCTTCTGAACTATTATTTTGCTCTGTGTTCACGTTAGCTCTCCCATTGTAAATGAATAGACTCCAAACATGCTTCCGCCTCCTAAAAAGGTATCTACCTACGTCACACAGAAACGGGAAGTACGGGTCTTTTGCACCCTCTTGCTATCGCCCTCTTGGGTAATAGTTGTCGACATGGCCATAAGATCAGCGACTTCGTCTCACAGAGATATTGCTTGCTCGTAGGGCTGTCTTCTAAAATTTGTTTATATTTTTTATATCACCAGTTAGCCTACTACTGCGGTGCGCTGGACTGGTGTCATGTACTTCCAATTGAGAGAAGTCGCTATTGGCGAACAGTTATTTATTGTCTCGCACCAGCGCACTGAGCGCAGGGGTGAAAGTGAGACGGAACGGCCAGAACCGCCGCTCGGAACACGGGACTGTAATCATCATGTGTATAACCCGAGACGAGAGGACCCGATAGGACCCGTACTGTGTGTGTGACGTTTGTGTACTTTTTGCTTTTTATGCAAACCGTAAAGCAAGCAATCAATCAATGTGTGTGTGTGTGCGCTGGCGTGCGCTGCTGCGCTTTGATCAGGATACGGAACGAACTGTAGATGTGTGCTGTCACTGCTGTCAGTGCTGTGCTGCGTTTAGGCTGACCTAGGATCAGATTCAGGTCCGTTATTAGCCGTGAGGCAGCGACATGAAGTAGGCTATACTGTGAGAAGATAATGCTGCTCTAGGATCAGATTTACAGCGGGGGGTGGAGCTTGGTGCGTGCGTGCATGCATGCGTGTGCGTGCGTGATGCGTAGCAGCTACTCCTGCTGTCGCCCGTCGGGAAAGAAAAGCAGAAAGAGAAAGCACTAGCCTACAAGTTAAACCATGACAAACAAACCGAAAATGACTTACCGCTGTTGATAGAAAATAGCCTGAAAGTATTCCTTTATCCCTGACATTTGTTTCGATGTTATAGATTCCTTGGCACTGCTGTGCCTGCTTGACGTGCCCTTAATGTGAATATTAAGCCACACTGTGGCTTGTGAAAGCGTTTCAATTGTAGGCACGTTTCTGCGCCTGGAAAATAGCAGATCTACAAGCTCACTACGCGTCGCGGATGCGAGGCATTGTGAGCTTGTAGATCAGCGAACGTCGCTCGACACCTACTATACAGGTCTATGGATATGCAAATAGGCTTGTTTCTTTGTTAAACAGTTGTCGAGGTGTGAACTTCGGGGGGTGCGAGACCCCAGCTCAGAAAAGGTTTGGTCGTCGGGGGCGCGTGACCCAAGACCGCAACATTGTTCCACACTGCGCTGTCGCGCGTCATTGGATTGTTACATCAACTTTCGTGCCTGAATTTATTGGCGACCACCATCAGCAATGTCGCATAGTTGATGACACTATGTGCATACCGCCACCTATAGGACCGGGATGTATAGTGCTAGTGATCTCCCGGGAGGCCAGAAGGTCTGCCAACGTGAATGCTGGCCAGCATGAACCAGCAACCGTTTTCAGAATCAGTTCTAATCAAACGGATTGCAGTGTGAATCCGCCCTTACTGTACTGGTCAGCTGTTGCTGGGGGGCGAGGGGCAGATTACACTGTGACAAGAGCTTCAGACTGTTTCAGACTGTTTTCAGCGAAGCTCATGTCACAGTGTAATCTGCCCCTCAACCCCTTTAGGTGACAGTACCGCTTTAAGTAAAAGTATCAATACTGCAATGTCGATGTACTCTGTTACAAGTTAAAGTCCGGTATTCAAAAAAAAAAAAAAAAAGTAAAATTACAAAATTATTGGTATCAAAATGTATTTAAAGTACCAAAAGTAAAAGTACTCGTTGTGCAGAATGTCACATTTCAAGTTATCACATGTATTAAAATATTTAGAAAATAGCAGATCTGCAGAATGTCCCATTTCTAGTTATTAAATGTACGAAAATCTTTTGAAAATAGCAGATCTACAAGCTCACAATGTGTCGCGATGCGACACATTTTACGCTATTTTCAAATGGCCGAAATGTATGTACGGCTGAAGTGGTTAATGTATGTTTTGTAATAATAATCAAAATCTACAAAGTAACTAAAGTTTTGAAATAAATGAAGTTGAGTAAAAGTACATACAATATTTGGATCCGAGATGTAGGGGAGTAGAAGTAAAAGTATTGGAAATTGGAATTACTCAAGTAAAGTACAAATAACTGTACTTAAAGGACAACTCCTCCCTAAATCACTTCTAGGCTCATTTTCCTACTTCTATTGATCCAAAAAGACTGTCCATGGGGTCTATTAGGCAGAAATGTTCCTATTGTCCAGTTTCTCCAGCAGAACCCAGCAGCTCTCATAGCATAGAGTGGAGCCTATAAACCTATCGCTGTTACACTATTTGCTTATAGGCTCCACTCTATGACAGCTGCTGGGTAACTGGACTACAGGGGCATTTCTGCCTAATAGACCTCATGGAAAGTCTTTTTGGAACAATATAAGTAGGAAAATGAGCCTAGAAGTGATATAGGGAGGAGTTGTCCTTTAAGTAACGTACTTAAGTAAAGGTACTTTGCTACCTTACACCATTGTGTATAGGGCCTATAAGCAATGTTTGGTTTGCAACACTAGCTTGCAACTACTTCAGCATTCCCTGTACTTTTCCTGCATTTGTTTCTGGAAATACTTGTTTTCCAAGGTTCTTTTCACTGTTTAGCCTTGCTCATTCTTCTCTTTTGTTACTGAAAACAAAAGGCACTTTTTGACACTTCATCTCTCTCTCAGCTAAGGGGTCCTTGGCCTGAAAACGTTGAAGACCCCTGAACTAAGCAATGATGACTAAACTCACCAAGCACGGTCAGGACCTGGATCAGTGACGTCTCCATTGGGGCCAGATCAAGTCAAACCATGACTAGTCATATCTGGCCTAGAATATCACCTGATTTCAACCAACATAAATCCTGCCCACGAAAACGGACCTCCTGGATTAATCAGAGAGGGTCTGATCGAGGCCAGATAAATATCACAATGATCAGATATAGTCAGATATGTCCCAGAATTTAACCTTACATGTGCATATTTCAACTAACATTACAAACAATAAGAATAATCAAATCAAACAAAAAAGTCCATATGACGTCCTGGTAATGACGTCAAGATCATCCCCATATGGGCTGTGATCTGGCCTAGTTCTGAACGTCACCGGAGTCACCGGAGGACGTTATCATAACGTCATCATGACGCCATTTAGCTTGCAGGGAAACTAAGACTCAATGTTGTCTACAAATAAAATAAAATAAACGACACTAAAATGTCAAGGAGGGAAAGATCCAGTAGAACTAAAAGACATGACAAGACAAGACAACCAGTAAGACTCCCTAATCGGGAGATAAGCGACCGTCAGGTCGCAGCGTGATTTAAGGCCAAAATGTGTAGGAGCAGTGTCCAAAAATGTGTTTGAAAAAAATCTGCCTGACGGTGGCGCTATATGGGACAGATCCATGTTGACGAGATGAGTGTAGAGCAAGTGTGTGCCGATTTGCGTGATTTTAGGCAACATTTTATAGGAGCAGTGTCCAAAAATGTGTTTTGCAAGAATCGGCCTCATGGTGGCGCTAGAAGAGGGCCATGTGAGAATTGGCAGGCAAGGAGTGTGTGTGCAAAATTTGGCATGGATCGGGGCAACGGTTGCGGAGATATGAGCAGGGCAAAAGTGTGACGTGTGACGGACGGACAGACAGACAGACAGCCGGTGGAGGTTTTGATAGTAAGTGCGACCTGACGGTCGCAATAACTGACCATTTACCATTCATGGAAGCCAGACTAACACAGTGGTTCTCAACCTTTTCAGGCTGTGACCCCCAAAATAATCATATTTTAACCCTGATGAGCACTAAGAGTTGAGGCATTACATTTTGTATAACACTGTTGGTTCTATTGTGAAAATAGCAGATCTACATGCTCACAACGCCTCGCAATGAGCATGTAGATCTGCTATTTTGACAATCTCTGCCTCTAATATTTGTCAAGAAAATTAAAGCTATACTGTGTAAGTTGCTCAACTAGTGGTCAGTAGCGTTATAGCAAACCGCGGTCACGTCTGCTTTTTCCGGCCGTTTTTCGGCCGTTTTTCGCCGCGGACCGGGCCTTCAGACCACCGCGTCCGCCTCGCCTCGCCGAGACCTATCCATAGAGGTCTTTCATGTCCCTCTACGAGCCTCGGTTGGGGAGATACATGCTAGACTCCTAGCCCATTGTAAACACTGCAGTGTATTTCCTGAAGAGCTCGGCAGTGTATGATCTGGGCTTTGATTGGCCGGTAGGGAGACACGTGTACAGAATGATGCATATGACGTAATTTTGCCGGGAAAAACAGCCCCGGTCACGGCCACCAGGGCTCAGTAGAACACATATAAAGAAAAGGCTTTGGGAGCTGAAATGAACAGAGTGGGTGTTCTAAAACTTTAGAGATTTAATAATTAGGAAAATTTTAAGATTTGTTTTATTAAAAAAGTTACATATATAGCTTTAAATTGTCCGAAATATGCATATAACCTCTATACACTTAAACTTTGTTGGTTTGTTTACTGTTGTGTGAGAAAACAATGTTGCACGTTAAGCTAATGGGGACCCACCTAGGGGTCCTGACCCACAGGTTGAGAACCAGGGGACTAACACAGACCAATTATTTCTTCACAAATCCCCATAGATTCCCCAAACCCCGGGTATAATTCAGCTAATCCTCCTCTCTCCACACACCGTGAGGAAAGTTTGATGCAATACATTTTCACACGTTGGTCAGAATGCATTGAGCAGAATACTGCAGCCCCTTGAGACACAGCATCTCATGGTAGAGGGGGTCTTCCTATATACACATGAATAAAACATGACATGACACCAACAACTGCACATACACACACACAAACACACACACACACACACACACACACACACACACACACACACACACACACACACACACACACACACACACACACACACACACACACACACACACAGGGACGTGCAGGGAATGTTAGAGAGGCAGGGGCTGACATTTTCCAAAAGGGCCTTTTGGTGAAGATATCGAAAATAGCAGACAATCTCCTGATTGGAGGTCGGCTATTTTCGGTGCTTGATACCACACTGAACTAAGCATAATCAAGTCAATAGTGGGATTTTTACCCAGAGAGGGCAATTCTTTCAACATAAGACGCTGCATTCAAGTTCAGGCAATGCTGCCTTCAGGTATGGCATGGAAAGAGGGCATTTGCATTTCTTTCACCATAGTAAAAACTGCATTCATGGTCTGGAGAGGGCGCTTTTTACAGATGGGTAAAAGGGCAGGGGCTCAAGCCCCCTTTGATGTCTATGTGTGCACGTGCCTGCCTGCACGCACGCACGCGCACGCACACACACACACACACACACACACACACACACACACACACACACACACACACACACACACACACACACACACACACACACACACACACACACACACACACACACGCACACACACACACACACACACACACACACACACACACACACAGCTAGCTTGTTAACCCTCTCCCACCCACAACCACATGCAGCCCACAATATAATGACCTGAATCAAAGTCTAGAAATCAATGCAAGTACGAGTAGTACACATTCAGATTGTAACCACCGGCAGCGTTTCCCATATATTTTACCTTAATCTCAAGACCCAGGAAAGCCACTCGTGTCCATGTTGTGTAGGTTCACACACTTTCTCACGTCCACGTACGTTACATGTCCTCTTTCACCCAGAGAAGAAACTTTGTTACCACAAACGTCCTCCGCTTAGATACGGCCCGGTGAAGAAAAAGTGTTTCCCGACAATCAACACAATATATATAAATTCCAAGATAAAGCCATTTTTCTGCCAATGTTTGTTTGTATTGAAGGCAATGGAAACGTCATCACTTCCTGATGACGTCATCTCCCAAAGCATCATGGGAAACTGAGTTCCTGCATAACTGTGTGTACAGGAGACGTCGATGCAATTAACAGTTCTACTGCCATATGTATTATTTATTTATTTGTGCTGGTGCCATCAAAAAGTAGCTTACCTTTGCGATGTTATAGAAAATTATCTATGGATTATTTCCAAACATAATCTTTTTCAATGGGCACATATATCTGTACTCTAGCCAAACTGACGGCAGGGGGAAGCCTTATGCAAGGAATGAATGTGAAATGGCCCTCCCCTCTTTCCGTCGTTCAGAGCGTAGAAATGCATTTTCTAGATCAGGTCCACAGAATACAGCCAGGAAGTGATTTGGGACTCCATTGATGTTTACGTGTGGTGGAAATTTGAGAGCAGCGTTATGGGAGATTTTTTTTTACTGTACACACCCGCACGACCCCTCATCAGCTTACAGTGCTCAAACAAGGTAAAAGAACGAGCGTTCGTATTGGCTTTGCGCCGCCGTCAGAATTGGGACAGGCGTTAACGTTCGAAGCAGTAAAAGAGTTTAAAAAACTAAAAAACAATGAAAAGACCAATTGAGGGACATTCTCCTCAATAGCAGGGAGCCACTGCTTTTTGAATTGAAAGATTTCTCCTCAATGGCAGGCAATGTCTTAAAGTGAACACATTTTAAAAAAGGAATAGATTCCTTTGCTTTTAAACCCACTGAATGCCACCCTTTAATAAAAATCTACCACACTGGTGCCAGCCATTTTGTTTAATTTCACCTTTTTATGGGGGCCAAAATCATATTTTGTACTTAAATTACATATGCTTCTATCGAAAGCCACACTACCCCTCTTACAAAGGAAAAAAATATATATTGATATATATGTGGCGGAGAGAGTCGCAGCCCAAGCCTGAAGCGTCAAAAGTCTAGTATCTGCTCTCGTTCCATAGGGATATCCCTTTGGAGTAATGGTTAAGATATTGGACTTTCACGTGGGAGACCCGGGTTTGAAGCTGGGTGGGGAGGTTCCAATCACCTCCATTACATATGATATATATATATCCAATCATTAGATTTGGGCTTCAATAGAACATGTGTAAGATGACCTAGATCATTATGATATGTATATACTGTCATTATGACTGTGTGTGTTTTAGAGTGCAATGGCCTTTGAAAACTACCAAGTGGTGCTCTCCTACTATCTGATCGTCATTTAGAATACAAGAGGCACCTTTTTATTTTTTTGATGGGGGGGTGCTTGATTTTCTCCAGGCCAGCCATATTAGCATACTAGCCCAAAACGCTAATGCGCCTTCGATCCGCTGGATCGCCACAATGGAGCCTATGCATATGCACGGTTAGAAAGAGGAGATCGCGCTGGTTCTAATGAGTACTCATACTTCATCTGGGGAGCACAGGAAAGTGTATATATGAACGTTTTTAGTTAACAGAGAAACCAATGTGAGAAATGTGCCCGGAACCAATGTCCGGACTGTGTTGCCCGTCGGACTGTATAAACGGTGCTACAGTCAAATCGGTCCGGTCGCGGAGGCAAACGGTATGGGTTTAGAGCAGTTTTTGGGAATCAAAATAGATTATGAAATATAAAACTTTTTATTAATTAAAAAGACGTTTATTGAGTGTATGGCACTACAGATCAAAGACGTGTAGTACGTTTATGGCATAATGTGAGTTAAGCATGTAGCCAATAACTTATTACAAATCGCTAAAAGGGCCTTTTGTCTGAACATATTGAAAATAGCAGACCTCAAAGCTCACAATGCCTCGCGTTGTTGGAGGTCGGCTATTTTCGGTGATACCACACTCGAACTAAGCATAATCTAGTCGCATGGCATTGATTTCTACTCAGAGAGCAGGGCAATTCTTTCAACAACAGAATTCAGGAGAGTTTGGACAAGGCAATTATCTTGAATGCTGCCTTCAGGTATGGCATGGAAAGAGGGCATTTGCATTTCTTTCACCATAGTAAAAACTGCATTCATGGTCTGGAGAGGGCACTTTTTACAGACGGATAAAAGGGCAGGGGCTCAAGCCCCCTTTGATGTCTTTGTGTGCACATGCCTGGACCCATGGTGCTGCATTCCCCCTTTCACTCTGTACTTGGTCTGCTCTTTTTCCCCTCTTTACCGAAAATAGACAATCTACAAGCTCACAACGCCTTGCAGCGCGAGCCGTTGTGAGCTCGTAGATCTGCTATTTTTGGCTAAAGTTCTCAGAATATGGACACTAGGGTTCAAGCTGTTAATATAAGAAAGGAGAAAAAAAAAGTTTCTATCACACAAGGATTTGGAGGACCCCCTGTTCCCGGGTCCCTGTTGAGGACCCTTGTTCTAAGTTTTGTGTGTGAAAAACTCATGTTTCTATCATGAGTGGGGTCCTTGACTTTTTCATGTCAAGGACGTTCCCAAAATTACATCCGCTGACCCCCCAGGGACACCCCCCCCCCCCACCACCACCTCCACAAAAGCAAAATTGTAGTTACCAAATAAAACGATTTGCACACATTTTCACAACTTCTTTTCCAATAAATAGAAAGAGAGCTACAAGAAACATTAAGATTTCTAATATGGAGATAAAGAGGTTGATGCCCGAAAGCAATACATGTGCTGGCTCATTGTCTGTAATTCACATGGAGTGATGGTGCATCCCGCTGGGATGTGCGCGCACGTGCACACACACACACACACACACACACACACACACACACACACACACACACACACACACACACACACACACACACACACACACACACACAGAGCTGTTAAAGTGTTATGAACTCCGTTTGCCCCCAAAACGGCGAAAGATGTACTTTGTACCAAAAGTAAAAGTACTCGGTATTGTGAAGAATGTCCCATTTTAATGATACATTCTTTGAAAATAACCAGCTCACAACAAGTGAGCTTGCAGATCGTCTATTCGGCTACACTTTGAATAGACCAGTGGTTCTAAACCTGTGGGTCGGGACCCTCAGGGCGGTCCCCAAATTATTTTGGGGGGGCATGTGAGCATGTAGATCTGCGATCTGCTATTTTCACCATGTTATACAAAATGTAATGCCTCAACTCTTAGTGCTTCATGTCAGGGTGGGGTGGGGGGGGGTCCCCAGTTAACATATGATTATTTTGGGGGTTCGCGGCCTGAAAAGGTTGAGAACCACTGGAATAGACAAGGTGTAAAATATGGCTTTCGGTGGTTCAACGTTTTCTAATGATCTTCAAATTCTGCAAAGTAACTAAAAGTGTTCAAATAACTGCAGTGGAGTAACAATTATGTACAATGCGTGCCTCCAAAATGTAGTGGAGTACAATATTACTGAAAGAATTGGTCAAGTAAAAGTACCGTATTCCTTAAAATGTCACATACCAGTAAGTAAAGTAGTTGATGAGTAAATGTACTCAGTTACTTTACACTACTCCATTTCCATTCATTGAAAAAGATTCAGTGGCAGGCCTTGCATTGTGTGTGTGTGTGTGTGTGTGTGTGTGTGTGTGTGTGTGTGTGTGTGTGTGTGTGTGTGTGTGTGTGTGTGTGTGTGTGTGTGTGTGTGTGTGTGTGTGCGAGTGTCTAAGTGAGATGTCCATTAGAATGAGATGCTCCCCCTGTCACATTCACTTGGGTTCTATAATGACATTTAAGCGCAAGGCCATTTAGAGAATGGTTCCACAGCCATGAAATATGACACAACTAGTATGTCCGCATGAAGGGCACCCCACACACACACACACACACACACACACACACACACACACACACACACACACACACACACACACACACACTAGAGCTGGGATACCTGACCGAAATCCGACGGGACCCGACAAGCCCGACGGGCTCGGGCTCGGGTCGGACGCATTTTCACAATTAATTGTCGGACGTCGATTCGGGTCGGACATAATTTTGATTCATAGAAAATAAAGTGTAAAACGATACAACTATCGTCTCTGTGTGTGCTATTTCCTTGTCTTTCTGGTGCACTGCACGTGGCTACGCTCAGTGCGTTGTCTTGACAACCATGCACACATGTTCATGGGGAAAAGGAAGTGGGAGACGGAGTGTCATATGTGACAGAGAACAAACAAACAAACAAACAGATACACGAGAAGAAAAAGCGAATGAGTGAGAGATAATGTTGCCGCCAGCCGAGATAAAAGTTAACTTGTCTACGGTAAAGTTTAAAGCAATTGAAAACGAAAGAGGGAAATCAGCGCCGCGGTATGGACGCATTTCAACGTAGTTGTCAACGCAGACATAATTAAAAAGTCCGATGTTGAATGTAGCCTTAGCCTAAAACCCATAAACCATAATGGTTGGATTAATAATAGTTTTTGATTAAGAAAGACGGCCAACTGGCCGTGGACTGGCCGTTTGTGGACGCTGGATATTAAAAGCAGATGTCAGATTCGTCTATGCTGGTAAGACTGAATACATTTTGATATTGATTGAACATGTGGAAAAGGTTTGTGTGTGAATACTTTATTAACAGTTTGTAAAAGAGGATTTTAAGTGTGTGACTGCAGCGAGTCACTGACTGCAGTCAGACAAGAGTCACCAGACGCGCAGTGCACGTCATAGCCTATTATTTAATAATCTAACGTAGCCTACTTGTGTAATATTTAAAACACTTTCACAAGCCACAATGTGGCTTAATATTATTAAGGGTAACAAACAGGCACGCTGCATGCACTCACTGCACATTATAACACGTTTGCTAGTGAGTGTAAATCAGTGGCTTTCTCAAAGAAAAAGAAACGAGGCGAAAAAGCGTTGAAAACATAAGGTTCGGGCCTCGGCTCGGGTCGGACGCTTTTTCATGATTAATGCTCGGACGTCGACTCGGGTCGGACAGAAAACTGTCGGACACAGGTTCGGGTCGGACAGAAAAAATGGGCCCGATCCCAGCTCTAACACACACGCACACACACGTGTGCGCGCGCGCACACACACGCCAGGCATGTGCACACATAGACATCAAAGGGGGCTTGAGCCCCTGCCCTTTGATCCGTCTGTAAAAAGTGCCCTCTCCAGACCATGAATGCAGTTTTTACTATGGTGAAAGAAACTCCAATGCCCTCTTTCTATGCCTTTTCTTTTTTCCCCTCCTGTGTTCTTGTTTGTTTTTGTTTGTCAACCTGTTTGTCAACCTGTATGTTTGTTGTTTTTTGTTTGTGTTTTTTGTTTGACCGCCCGAAATTGTTGCGCAGGTTCTCCAAGATAGCGCCGTCCATGGCAGCTGTGGTGACTACGTGTTGCGTTCTGTCGGTGTTTTTGTGTTTGTTTGTTTTTGTTTTTGTTTATGTTATATGTGAAAAAATTGATTTGAATGCAAAAATGTAGTATGCCAAAGCAAATTCCTATGTGTATTACACAATGGTTAATAAAGAAATCTGAATCTGAATCTGAATCTGAATCATACCTGAAGGCAGCATTCAAGAGAATTGCCTTGTCCAAAATTATGGTATATAAATCTGATCCAAAAAGATGGGGACTCACAAAAGACAGGACAAGAAAGAGACACTGGTGTCTAAATATTGAGAAGACAGAGACAGAGGAGAAAGTGGTACACTACTGGGGCATTAAGGCCACTGTGGCCTCAGTGCATGCCATTTTTCGGAGGGGCACAAGGCCAAACTGAGGGGCAATGACGGCCATGGTTTTCATGGCCTCCATGAAGTCCCTGCCCTGCATGAAACTGTACTTTTTTCCTATGCAAACTTAACGAATAAATACAACTTTTATTGTCCCGTCATTGCAAGACCTGGCCTTTCAGAACTGGCACGGGAGAGGCATTAAACGGCTTAAAGATGCATTTGTAGATGGAGCGTTTTGCCTCCATTCGATCGACTTTCAAGAAAACACACAATCTACCTAGATCACACTCCTAGCAGCTGTTTGCAGGCCAGCCATTATGTGAGCTCCGTGTCACCACCTCCGCTACCCCCGAAGAGCCCAGAACACTAATCCTATCGTCTCGATAGCTTCCTGATGTCTGATGACCCCATGCATGACCAAGGGCGCTATATCAATATTATGGGATGGCATTTCCAATTTGAGATCTGCGCCTGCGGATAAGATAAAAGGCTGACTGGGAACATGATTTGGGGCTTAACACTCTGCTCTGAAGTGGGATTTTCTCCTCAGCACACATAAGTCCTCGCTCTGTGCAAGACATTGCTTATTGCAGTTTAAGTCATTTAGAACTGGAACTGGAGATCTGCGTCACGCTAGATTTAAACACTTAACACATTTAGAACGGGGTACACATTATTGTGTATCATTATTTTATGCTTTAACTATTGAAAAATAGCAGATATACAAGCTCGAGCTTGTAGATCTGCTATCTTTGAAAAATCGTGAAAATTAGATTTTTTAACCGATTCTATAAGTGTCTTTTGAATCCTTCTAAGGTTTTTTGAAAAACCCTATGTTTCTATGTCAGCAATCTGGCTAGCCATATCGTCAAAGAAAAGGTCCTTTTCACTTAAATGGAGCTCAGTTGGTCTGTTCTTGAGAGACTACTATGTCAGTGGTTCTCAAACGTTTTCATGTGAAGGACCCCCAAACTGATCTGTATTTGGCCACGGACCCCCACCTCAAAATATTTAGTTCCAGGGACCACCCAGAAGCAAAATTTGAGTTACAAACGTTCGCTTTAAAAATACATATATTCAAAGATATGCACACATTTTCACAACCTTTTCAAAAATAGGAGATCTACAAGCTCGCAGCGCGGCACTCGGTGCCACGCTGTGAGCTTGTATATCTGCTATTTTTCAATAGTTAAAGCATTCAATAATTCTAGGCCTAAACCATTTTTTTTTAATTCTTTGGCTATTGAATAAAATGGCAGATATACAAGCTCACAGCGAGGCACCAAGTGCCGCGCTGTGAGCTTGTAGATCTGCTTTTTTTTTTTTATCATGAAGTCTTTGAATATAATGACCCGATTCTATAAATGTCTTCTAAATCAGGGGTCTTCAACGTTTTCAGGCCAAGGACCCCTTAGTTGAGAGAGAGAGAGAGAGATGAAGCAGGGACCCCCACAACCTGTTCATAGATTCCATATAGTTTCATCGTTTGACAGCACAATCATCAGTGTAACCATTTGAACCGTCATTACCTAATAAACTTGACCTATTATTCTGTCTGCTCTTTTCCTCCTCTACACCAAACCTCTTTGCCGATTTTTTTTGGCTACAGTTCTCAGAATATGGTAACAGAACACTAGGGTTCAAGTTGTTAATATAAAAAGGATTGGAAGATTTGGGTGGAGCGCTATAAATATCTTAATTTAAAAATTTCATATTGATGCTTTGGGTAAGAAGCTTAAATTCACTTTAAGTTTTTTCTACAGATTGAAGGCCTGTTTTGCCAGTTCCTCCCGCAAACGATTGGTCACTCACTGGTCTGTTCCTGTCCCAGCTGGATTATGGGAACATCATTTATAGGTTTACTTGTGCCTCCACATTGGCCACATTGAATCCCCTGTATCATTCAGCGGTGAGATTTATAACAAATTCGCCTTTTCAGGACTCACCATTGGTGACCCAGCATAGCAGAGGAACAGTCATTTCGGAAAGCACAGCTTTAGACCAGCCCTGAAATTACTTTTTTCTTTTTTTCCTAAAATGTGATAAAGCCACAAAAGCATTTCATAAATATCAGGCTACATTTCACTTAAACGCCAGAGCTGAACTCTGCATGTAAATAAGACTTTTTTTAAATGAATGTGAAGAGAAACCTCGCATTTTGCAGGTTACATTTCATCTAAATGGCTGAATTTCTCAGATCTAGTATTTCTGCATGGCATAACTCTATAAGCCATATCTACAAAACTGTTGGGTCAATCTTCACAACCAATATATCATTTTGTAGCTATGCCCAGCTTTCAAATGAAATGAAAAAATGAAAATGAAAAAAAAAGAAAAAAAAAAATCAATGACTAGCCCTCAGCTGTGTTCGGACACATTGCATGTTATGCTGCAGTTGACTGTATCATGGATGTTCTATTGTTGTTGTTGATGTTTTGTATGCGTAGCAAAGACTGTCATCTTTATTTCTGCCTCTTGGCCAGTTCCCGCTTGTAAAAGAGACTGTGTAAATGGACATTTAAAGGTCAATGTGTGTACACATGAGACCTGACGGTCGCTTATCTCCCGATTAGGGAGTCTTACTGGTATATTTGTCATTGAAGCAAGTCTTTGGAAGTTTGGGTACAACTCTGAGTGACAAGTAGAGCAGGTCAGGGTCAGAAAGGACGGATTAAAATGTAATCTCACCACATTTGTATGACCAGATCCTGTGTGAGATTTGTGGAACGGTGTGAAAGGAGCCAACCACCACATTAGCGCCGATCCCTAAACAATTGACACATGTAAAAAGGTTTAGCAATATTGTTCCTACCGACTAGGCAAAGAAGTCACAGAGGCTTTAAAGGAGTAATTCACCCCCAAAACAACTTTTCTATTGATTGCTCATGCCATGGAGACTCGAGTTCAAGAATATCTTTTGGTTTTGTCGAATTCCTAAGACAAAGATTTGATTACAATAAATGTATCCCCCATTGTTTCCGGATGAGGACCCAAATGGGCCAGGGGCGTCACAAGGGGTAGGAAAGTGGGACTGAGTTACTAGGGCCCAAGGTGGTAGAGGGGCCTTAATTATTTTATACTTTAGCCATTGAAAAATAGCGTATATGGGTGGGTGACGTGACGTAGCGTTTTCGCTGTCCTCGGTGTCAAACATGTATAAATAAAAATATATTTGTCAAAAACCTTCTGAATATTGTGCAGGACATTAAGCTTTATGTGAACTTACTCAAGATTAAAACATTTCATTCCTCATTTCTTCAGAATCTTCAACCAAACATGGTAAATGTCATCTGGTGTGACTGTCCCGACCTTGTTTCTCAAAGTGGGAACTTGAATAAAACTAAGAAAAAGAATTGCTAAAATTCATTTAAAAATGAATTTAGGCAAAAAAAAAATGTCTATTTGTGAGCCTATATCTTTTCAAAGTCCAAGCATAATGTTTTCAGTCATTTCTGATCAAAAAGATTTTGTCCCCCAAACCAAAATCATCTGGTGTGACACTAGTTTGGAAAAATTAAACAGGCAATAATTTGGACACCTACTGGGCTAGAGAGGTCCTTCTTCTGTAAGGCTATTCAGCACTCCCAGCACAACTGCAAGACAGGTGTCTGAGGTGAGTTATGATTTTAACATTTTCATGAAATGCCATCTTGTTGAAACTTTGACAAGTGTGGCACTTCTGGATGTCATCTGGTGTGACACCTTTTTCATTAATAAAGCAAAAGTTATTTGAAACTTTGGTCATAATTACATGTAAATCTAGGTTGTTTTGTTATAGCTAGCATGTTGTTAGCATGCTAATGTGTACCTGGTAGCCTCAAGGTAGTCCTAAATGCAGAAAACGTCATCTGGTGTGACACTTCGTCATCTGGTGTGACATATCTGCTTGTCACGCCAGATGACTTGATTGTCACACCAGATGATATATACTGTATTTTCCTACAGACATAACAATAAATAACAAGTCCCATGTTTCTTTTGTCCATTTAAAACATTTTAACATGTTTAAAACAACGTTTTAAACATTTTTACATAAGGTATAAACCTTTTTACATCACAGAGGCTAGGTCCAGCGACCGCAACACATGTGCATGCTGGGAACATGCAAACATCTCTCTCCTAATTGATGCTCTTTCAAGCAGAGGCTTGATCAAATCAAAAAGCTTGTCAGCACTGCTGTCAGCTATCACATGTGACACTGAAAATGCAAAATGCATGCAACGTATGTGCACAAAGTGCTGTTATGATGAGCCCAACCTGCAGGAACACAACCCAGCTGACACTGCAACATGGGAGCAGTGGGAAAAGCAGGATGTTGTAGTGGGAGAGAAAACATACAAGAACTGGGTGAAGAAAAAGAAGACTGGGACAGTTGGAGAACTCACTGATGTGTTCAACCAGAGGCTCAGTGCGATTGCAAGTCATCAGCTCAACTGGCTTCATCAGGTGAAGCAGTTCAGAAACATCAAGGAGAGCATCCAACCCAATGAAATGGTCTTGCATATAGACTTTTCTGAGAACTATGCATGTAAACTAAACACAGAGATTCAGGCGTTTCATTTTGGTGGCAATAGGCAGCAGGCAACAGTGCATACCGGAGTTGCCTACTCAGTCAGTGGCTCCCAGTGCTATGCCACCATTTCACAGTCCTTACGCCATGATGAGCGTGCTGTGTGGGCACACATCAAGCCAGTTATTGATGATTTCCGAGGAAAACAAGACAATGCAATTGACACCCTGCATGTCCTCAGTGATGGGCCAGCAACCCAGTACCGGAATCGCACAAACTGCTTCCTCATGAGCAGCATTCCTTATACATGGGGATTCAAGAGGGTCACCTGGAACTTTTCAGAGCGTTCCCATGGAAAGGGCGCACCTGATGGTGTGGGAGGGGTGCTGAAGCGTAAGGCAGACATGTATGTCCTCGGAGGCAGTGACCTACAAACACCGAGGGATCTGTGTGAGTATTTACAGAAGTCCTCTGAAAAAGTCACTGTCATGTGGATCGAAGAAGAGAAGATATCCAACATGGATGAAATGGTCCCTCCATCAGTGCGTCCAGTGACTGGCATCAGCACTACGCACCAGGTTCTTTCTATCTTCCCGGGAAAGATAGTTTATAGAGACCTGAGTTGTTTCTGCCAGTTTCCTCAGATCTGCACCTGTCACAACCCACGGAAATTACAGTTCGACCAAGTCTCCAGGGCTGAGGTGCCAGGAGACAAGACAAGTGATGAGTAAGTATAACTAAATCATTCTCTTTGCCAATTTTATGATACCTGTAATTGTACCTGTTTAATGACAATAAAGTAACTTATGTCATCCATTCATTCCTTTTCTTCCTTAACTAAGTGGTGGCCCATCTGCGGAACTGCCCCCTTCCCAGGTCAGCTGCAGGCCCAAAACAGCTTCCGGAGCTCAGTGAGTATAACATACTTGGCAAACTTGAGGACTTGCTAGTAATTACATTTTACTACTAAAAACAATCTACCTGACAAATAAATTACATTTAAATGTCTCCTCCTGAAGGTCTTCTACTCAGGTGCTGGACACAAGTGCATCTATTGGAGAGGCCCAAGCTGAGGATTCAGACACCTCCTCAGATGAATACACACAAGGACAGTTTGTCATAATCAAATATGAGGGAAAGCCATATGTGGGGCAGATTGTTACCATTAATAAGGAGGGGCTAGAGATAATCTGCATGAATCAACTTGGAAAAATGAAAAATGGTTTTGTCTGGCCAAAGGGGCGAGACTGCATTTTCTACAAAGAGCAGGAAGTTGTCTGTGGCATAGCAGAACCGCAACAGGGCAAACGGTTTGCTACCCTCACCAAATGTGACTGGCTGATGTACAATCATAGGCGATTTTAAGGGGTGTCCTAGGGTGCACGTGCACCCCCTGGCCGCCAGGCGGCCATTTTGATTTTTTTTTTTTTTGTAATGTAACTTTACATCCACTCAGACCGAATACAACAACACCCCCTAGTGGTAGTGATAGAGGCTGGCAGCTCCAGGCAGCCCCCCCCTCCCCTCCTGATGTGATGTCATATCCACGCGCCAGTATTGAAATTGAAAACAACATCTGTTAAAGATAAAGCATGGAGTTCGAGCTCTTCACTACTATGGACGTGACTACCGGTAGATATTATAATATAGCTGCTTGCCCTGAAACATCACATGGAGAGGATCATTTTGTACCTGACTTTCCTCTACAAAACACAGACCTCAGGCTCTATCAGCCAGGACTCTTGTCTCACTGTGCGTGACTGAACCATTTCCTCCTGACCAGCCCAAGGTAAGACTAAGACAGTCAGATCATGCTTTTATAAACCCTATTATATTAAGCCCAAAATGGTTCTGCCGCCGTGTAGAACCGAACCGATTTTAACTTGAAACCGATAACCGCAAGTAACTTATTTTTACATTTGGGTACAAAATTAACTGCAGAAATCCGCTAAAACAACATTACAAAACCGCTAATATCCGCAATTTTTTTCGTACACGCGCGCTGCGCGCGCGTGCATGAGGTAATAGAGGTCGTGCACCCCTTGCTGGAAGAGGCTAGAGTCGCCTATGTGTACAATACAGTCTAAATGTCTATACCCTCACCAAATGTGACTGGCTGATGTACAATGCAGTCTAAATGTCTATTCTAATCTAATCTAATACTTTTGTACTTTCACTCACTGGACTGGACAATGAGGTAAGGTAGGACCCGAGACAAACATAGCGAAAATAGCTGATCTACAAGCTCTCAACGCATTGTGCTGCGAGAGCTTGTAGATCAGCTATTTTCGGAGTTGCACAACCCAGCACTCTTTAGCTAGTGGAGATGTGGTGTAACGACATGATTCGTAAATAAATTTGTTCAACTCAAAATACTGTGTTCAAGTTCAGGAGACTTCGGAAAAAAGTAATACACCTGAATGCTGAGTTGTTTCCAATAATTGGTGTTAATAAAATGTTGCCTTGGCTCCCAGTGTGGCTATGCACCTTATTGTCTCTTTAAGATCCTTCTGCCGTGGGCCGGCAGAAGACTTAGGTGTCATTCCTGTGCACATCCTCATCATCCATCTACTACTACAATTCTTTGTTATCCTATGTTAAGGCCCAACAATACTATCCTGTTCAGAAATATTAAGGCCATGTTATTTAATGTTAAAGCAATTTTACTGTTGCTGTTTTTCCTGGGTAATTGTTTAATCAATCAGTAAAGTTCAGTACTCACTAATAGGTAGGTTAAAACACAGTTTGCTTTGACACATGAAGATATGGTCATCTGGTGTGACACTAAGTCATCTGGTGTGACATTCCAAATAGTGAGAAATCATACCTTTATTAATGATGAAACCGAAAAAATGTGTATGGTTTACATAGAAAATAGTATCAGGAAGAGTCACAAATATTTGTGTAATTTTAAAGAAAGTTTTTGTCAGAATAAAATTAAAATATGTTGAAAGATCGACAACATGGGCCTCACACAGAGTGTTGATTATGAAAAAAATATACAGATTCAATTAATTTTCACAAAACTATAGTGGATCACAGGTTAGTTATGATAAAGGACTTTGATAAAGTGAGTAACTTAAGAAAGGTGTACTCCATTTTCATTTTATGAACAATTATTGTCATGTCACACCAGATGACGGTTTTAGGCACAAGTACAACAAACTGCTCAATAAAGTCTGATTCCAATAAAATATCTAAAAACAAAATGTGTTTCCATAAAGTTGAGAGTGAGTAGAACAAAAGTAAATAATTTTTATGCCTGCTATTTAAAGTTTTTTAAAAAACATGTTTTTTGGGGCGTCACGTCACTGACCCATATACAAGCTCACAGCGCGGCACCGAGTGCCGCGCTGCGAGCTTGTAGATCTGCTATTTTTTGAAAAGTCGTAAAATGTGCGCAAATCTTTGAATATGTATTTTTTAAGCGAACATTTGTAACTCAAATTTTGCTTCCGGGGAGGGGTCCCTGGAACTAAATATTTTGAGATGGGGGGTCTAGCTGTGGCCAAATACATATCATCTTGGGGGTCCTTCACATGAAAACGTTTGAGCACCACTGACATAGAAACATTTTTCTTGCACAAATTTTCACGATCTTTCAAACATAGCAGCGCGGCACTCGGTGCCGCGCTGTGAGCTTGTATATCTGCTATTTTTTAACATTCATGGGGGGCCCGCAGTGAATCCTTGTACCCAGGGCCCAGAATTTGGTGTGACGCCCCTGCATTTGGCATCAGTGGATCAATTTTTCCTCTAAACATTTTCTTCCCCCAGAAGCAAAGACTTGAGTTTAAGATGTTGGCTTCAAAGAGTTGCAAACGTGTTCATGCTTTTTAAAAGAAATGAAGCTATACAAGCTCATAGCATGACATGAAGTGACGCGCTTTGAGCTTGTATATCTGCCATTTTTTTTTTGAATAGCCAATGTATGAAATAATGGTTGAACTGGTTAAAATATTAAATGACACAGATGCCTCCCCCTACCATCTAAAGACAACCATTGGATACTATTATTTAGTATTACAATGCCATTGGCCACGATATTTGCACATGAATACCCCCCCCCCCCCCCCAACTTCAAGATCTCCGGAGTCCAGAGTCTGGACGAACAACACCTAACTTTTTCACTGAAGCTATTCCTCACAAAAACATAAGTTAAATGCCTGCAATATTTTTTGGTGATCATTAGAATGTCTAGAACATGTACATATGTTATTATTTTGAAAAATATCCCCCATATGTAAATCAGAGCATGATTTATGGCTTTAAAACCTTACAAAAACATTTGTTTAAACATTACATTTTCCTCCAAAAATACTCATACAACAACATCTGACAAGTGAAACTAAAAAAAGAAGAAGGAGGCAGAGACAGAAATCAAGTTTATATATTTACTGAAGCCAAAGGGAAAATACATAATAAAGCATTGGGTCAATAAACATTATCCAACAACAACAAAAGAAAAATGCCTTGTTACCATCGCGGCTTCTTGCCACAGATGTCAAAACCAGAACGTCCAGTAAAAGGAAATGAATCAAAAGCCAATACTCCTCCTATAATCCTGGTCTCTATACTGCCTCCCCCTGGCCAGCCGGGGCGCCTGATGGAAGGGAAAGGAAACTGGTTGGAATAACGTGCTCCTTCCACACGCTACGTCCAAACCGGGGAATTCCCCTCTGTCAAGTGAAAAGAAGCAACTTGGACTCTTCATGCATAGAAGGAAGCATGAGGTCAGTCCGTTGTCTCCCCAGGCGTGGCAGAGGGAGAGCAGAGCCCAGGATTACATAGGCAGTTGGCACTGGGTGAAAATGAGTTACAAAATCGTGGGATAAAAATTAAAAATATATATATCAAAAAGAAATACACTAATACACTAAGATAACAAGCCGGAAAACATCCCATCTACAATCCATAACAAAATAACTTTCAAAAAACATATCAAGAAATATCTTGCCACGTAACCCAACTATGCAACTGTTATTTGTGCATTTGTTTAATTTGACTGGACTGTTGTATTTGATTTGTTATTTTTTTATTTTTTTATTAATTCCTATTTCACACATAGTGTACAACCTGTACAAAGACAGAAATAGATAGGATCCTGATCCGAACATTTAAATATTTAATTTAATTTATTTTTAGTTTTAACTTTTTTTTTTTACATATATTTATCATATTTATACCTTGTCGTAAAGGTGACTAATCAACGATAGAAATTATATTGAAAGCTGGCGACGACGCCCATGCGGTTGGGAAAGGAAGACAACCCACTGAGGTTTGTGGATCCACCAAGGAAAGATGAAGACAATACCAATTTTACAAATTATGTTATATTAAATTAAATATTATATTAATTTAAATTATTACTATTTACAACAAGGAGACCAGGGAGATCTCACATAGTCATCTAATTAGTGTATAAGATAAGTACATAATGATAATATAATAAAGTGATTCAATGACCCAAGTATAATTGATAAGTATAATAAGGTACTATATATAATATCCTATGCCATTTCTCACGCCACATGTACTAGCTTCATTCAGCTCCTACTTTGAGAACATGTTCACATCTACCGAGGAGGAGATGGTGTTTGAGGCGGCCATGCTGTGGTTGAAGCAGTGTCCGAACAGGCAGACATTCAGAGGATACTCTGGTGGAGGCCCGCAGCGCTCCCGACGTGCAAATCGGTCGTGCAACCCATGGGTATAGGAGCGAAAAACTAAAGATTTTGCTTGCTTGTATCGCCTGCCGCTAAAGACGATTGCAACACAACACACGGATATTGCCCATCACTGCGTATATAATGTTAATATAATAAAGTGATACAATGACCCAAGTATATAAGTGATATGTCTATAATAATAATTGCATGACAGGCAAATCGGTCATGCAACCTGGGTATAGGAGCGGAAAACTAACAATCTCTGTGGGAAAAACCCAGATCATGTCCAGATGAGCAAATTGGTCATGCAACCTGGATATAGGAGCGGAAAACTAAAAATCTCTCTGTGGAAAAAACTCAGATCATATCCAGTGACAATCTCAACGTACCAAGGAGGACGTGGTATTTCGAGGCCGCCACGCTGTGGTTGTAAGTATAGGCTAAAGTTAGCTAAATGGTAATCCGGTGTTTGGAGATTTCATTGAACAGAAACAAATCAGTCATGCAACCTGGATATCGGAGCAAAAAACTAAAGGTTTGCTTGCTTGTATCACCTGCCGCAAAAGATGATTGCAACACAACGCCAACAAGGATATTGCCCATCACTGCGTATATAATGTTGGTCACATCCTCTTTTACAGTACACACATTATTTCTTATTATGGCTTCATTCTGTCTTATGTCTTATTATGTCTTAAAGTGTACTGTAAAATCATAAAGTGATACAATGACCCAAGTATATAAGTGATAAGTATATAATAATAATTGCATGACGGGCAAATCGGTCATGCAACCTGGGTATAGGGGCAAACAACTAAAAAATCTCTGAAAAAAAAACTCTCCGAGATCCTTTCCAGCGACCATCTCAATCCACCAAGGAGGACGTGGTATTTGAGGCCGCCGCGCTGTGGTAGAAGTATATGTCTTACACGCAGACAGAGCTTTGAAAAGGTGCGTAGAGCACAACGGGTGAAAAATTGGTTAAAAAAACATGGGATAACATTAAAAAAAAGGAAGAATCCCAGGGCCAAGGAAGTCAGTAGTGGGACGGCAACGACAAGCTTGGCATGGTTGAGAGCGTCGATCCCTGGACAAAGCGAGAGGAAGACTCCGGCGCGTCTTCCCATGGCTGTGTCTGACCATAGTCTGGTTGCATCAGGCTCTAGCCTAGCGTAGACTTGGCGTAAGGACTCTTAGCAGTGGGTCAGACAGTCGTGTCCTTGTTTCGCAGTGAAACCACTGTACTGGTTGATTGGGTTCGATTCCCGCCGGGGGAAGCTGGTGGCGCTGGGGGCGTGTTCCTCCACCCGCGTCAGCACCCACACCCTAGGTGGGGTTGGCGATAGGGTTAGGGTTAGGCTAGGCGATAGGGCCTTTCTGTGGTGAGTTTGCATGTTCTCCCCGTGTCTCCTAGGGCATAGGCCCCCACACAAAAACATGCAGTAGTCCTGGTTTCTATACTACCTCCCCCTAGCCAGCCGGGTGCTCCCCAATGTCCCCTGGCGCGGCAGGGGGAGAGTGGAAACCAGGACTACAGGTTAGGTAGTCACCGGGTGAGAAAAATGGGTTGCAAAAACTTGGGATAAAAAACATTAATAAAAAAAAAGAAGCGAATGAGACTGGGAGGTCGGGGTTCGATCCTCGGTCGGCAGCAGAAGGTGTAGTCAACTTGGTGGGGCTGTTATTTCGGCTGTGGCTTTGTGTGTGCTGTACAAAAGGAGACAATATAGAATTTGGGTCAATAAACAATCCAAAACAAAATTATACATTGCATTCATATTCAAGTAGTATTCAGTTCTTTGGGTAGCTATACGAGTTCTTAATGCATCACTTTGAGCTTGCAGATTTATTTATTTATTCATTTACTTATTTATATTTTTGTGCAAATGTTTGGTCCCAGGAACAAATTATTTTGAGGGGAGGCAAAATGCTCACAAAGCCTCGCATTGTGAGCATGTAGATGGGCTATCTTCACAATTTCTGCCTCTAATATTTGACAATTTGGCCAATGTTTAATTTGTAATTTTAAATTTTTGTGCAAATGTTTGGTCCCTGGAACAAATTATTTTGAGGGGAGGCAAAATGCTCACAACGCCTCGCATTGTGAGCATGTAGATGGGCTATTTTCACAATTTCTGCCTCTAATATTTGACAATTTGGCCAATGTTTAATTTGTAATTTTAGAGGTAGTAAAAAGTCCTTAAATTGTCATCTTAGAAATGTGCAGATACCCTCTATACATTTAAACTTTGTTGGTTTGTTTACTGCTGAGTGAGAAAACAATGTTGCACATTAAGTTCATCTGAGGACCCCCCAAAATAATTTGGAGACCCCACACACACACACACACACACACACACACAGGTTAAAGCTATACTGTGCAAGTTGCTCAACTTGTGGTCAGTAGCTCTAGCAAACCTTGGTCGCGTCCGCGTCTTTCGGTTCTCACACCCCCGCTTCTGCCTCCACCTCGCCGAGATCTATCTTTTGAGGGGTCCCTGGTTCCTGTGCGTTCAGCCATTCCGGAGATACACTCCTTCAACCCATGCTTCACCGTGCACCCGAGTAGAGACACACGGGAGACTACAAATATGGCCGCCCTAGCGACCCCACTCCAAGATGCGCTGTGATTGGCCGGCAGTGTATAACGCTCGCTGTGATTGGCCGGTAGTATGATGACGTCATTTTGCCGCGAAATTCTCCCCCCCTCACGGCTCATAGAAAACATATAAAGAGAAGGCTTTTGAAGCTGAACATAACGGAGTGGGGGTTCTAAAACTTTAGCGATTTAACAGTTAGGACCATTTTAAGATTTGTTTTATAAAAAAAGTTACATGGTATAACTTTAAGGACCACTGTTTTAGGAGGGTCCTTGACATGAAAAAGGTCTGAGCACCACACTGATACATCATACATTTCTTTTCAGAAAACTATCGAATCCCTACATCCAGACTTAAAGGGATATTCCACTTTCAACAGGGAAACAGTGGAAAGGCTTCTCTCCACATACACACCCATTGTAACTTCAAACTCCATTTTAACCATGAAAGATTCATTAAAAACACACATTATTTTTTCTGGTGATACTACCCTCCTAATACGTGAGCAGGCCGTGCTTTATCCATAACTTTTTTCATTTATTTTTAATAATTATTTGGGAAAATGGAAAAAAATTAAACACAAAAAATAATTAAAAGTAAATGAAACAAGTTATAGAAAAAGCACGGCCTGCTCACGAATTAGGAGGGTATTATGAGACACCAGAACAAATAATGGGTGTTTTTAATGAATCTATCATGGTTGAAATGAAGTGTGAAGTTACAATGGGTGTGTGTGGGGAGAGGCCCTGGGCCTGGTAACATTTACATCAAATATCTAAATATTGAATCAAGCAAATTAAAATCTGTTGAGGGTGTTCATAAAAGCCTGATTAGATGATAAAATTACCAAAAGTTTTTTTTGAAAGTGAAATATCCCTTTAAGGCGTCTTGAGATCAAAGAAGGACTTACTTATGTTGATGACTTTGGGAGGCACACCACACCACAGTGTTTGAGGGCTGCAGAATCGGGTGGCTCAGAGTCGATGTTGGACCCAAACAGACAGGCTTGGTCAGAGGCAGAACATAACAACAGGTCCAATAAAATGCACAGGGATTTATTCTCCCCAATAGCTCCCTCGCGGTAGAATAGCCCACACACACACACTGGGAGAACAGAACCACAACATGTAGCAACCAGCAGCAGTGGAATGGATCTCAAACGAAGAACTGAGGATGAGGGTTCAAACAAACTGACACAGCCAGGGACAAACACACAGGTGATACACAGCTGGCAATCAGCACAGGGATTGGTTGGGGAGTAACAGGACACAAGTGATTGGCTAGGGGACTGGACAGGACAGAGGAGGAGATAATTGACAATCAACAGTGATTGGCTACTAGGCTAACAGGCAATGGTGGAAAGCAACTAAGTACATTTACTCAAGTATTGTACCTGAGTGCAGTTTTTAGGTACTTTTACAATGGAGTATTTCCAATTTCCCCATCTATCTATAAATGCGAGAAGTCTCTGTCTGTCTGCGTGTGTGTCTGTCTGTAATCCGCGTATCTCAAGAACCGTTCGTCCCACCGGCTTCAGATTCGGCACGCGCGTTCCCCGCCGCGGCACGGAGTGCAGTGCCGCGCCTCGACCCGACCCGGCGCGCGGTTTTCCCGAACCGGCGCGAAACGTTCGGAATCTCCTTATGCGGGGTTGATTGTTGACATCAGGCTGTTTCTGAGGAAATCGGCGAAAGCTCTGACTCATTGTGACATCACTTCATAAAAGGCTCTGACATCACGTACGCCACATGAGTCAACAAAAAATCTCTGTGAGTGTGTATGTATGTAGGTAATCCGCGTATCTCGAGAACCGTTCGTCCCACGGGCACGCGCGTTCTCCATATATGGGCATAAAATGAATGCCCCCATATGAGAACCGTTCGTCCCACGGGCACGCGCGTTCTCCATATATGGGCATAAAATGAATGCCCCCATATATGGGCATAAAATGGATAAAGGGACACAGACAGACAGATTCAGAGATCTCCATATATGGGCGTGAAATGGATGCAAATAGACAGATATCTCCATATATGGGCATATATGGGCATAAAATGGACCCAGAACTATATGGACGCAAATGGCATATATGGGCATAAAATTTACGCAGAATCACAAAGATCTCCATATACGGGCATAAAGGGACACAGACAGACACACAGACAGACGGATACAGAGATCTCCATAAATGGGCATAAAATGGACGCAAATGGCATATATGGGCATAAAATTTACGCAGAATCACAAAGATCTCCATATACGGGCATAAAGGGACACAGACAGACAGATTCAGAGATCTCCATATATGGGCGTGAAATGGACGCAAATAGACAGATATCTCCATATATGGGCATATATGGGCATAAAATGGACCCAGAACTATATCTGCAGTGATCTCCATATATGGACATAAAATGGACGCTGACAGACAGACAGATAACAGATATCTCCATATATGGGCATAAATGGACACAGGCAAACAGATGGTCAAAACGGGTCCTATGACAACAGGTATAATGGGGTTTGCATTAAAGGGCGGGGCATTCATTCCCTATTTACATTGTTCCGAGTTGGCCAGGTCGCCGACTAGACGCTGGGCCGCCCTTTACATTAATTTTACTCCACCACATTTCACATCAGAGGCAAATATTGTACTTTTTACTACGCTACGTTGAAAACGTTGAGTCACTAGATTTTGATGATTATTACAAAACATGCATTACTGTTACCACTTCAGCCCTGGTTAAACGTTGGCGTTTTGAAAAATATACAATCTACAACGTAATTTTACATTTTTATCCCACGATTTTGTAACCCATTTTTCACCCCGTGTCAATTGTCTAATGCGTGGGTCTTCAACAGGGGGTCCGGGACCCATAGGGGGTCCTCAGAGTTACAACAGGGGGTCCTCCAAATCTTTGAGTGATAGAAACATTTTTCTCCTTTTTTATAATAACCACTTGAACCCTAGCATCCATATTCTGAGAACTTTAGCCAAAAATAGCAGATCTACAAGTACAAGCTCACAACGCCTCACGCTGCGAGGCGTTGTGAGCTTGTAGACCGGCTATTTTTGGCAAAGAGCTTTGGTGTAGAGAGGAAAAAGAGCAGACTAAGTCCAAAGTGAAAGTTGAAAGTGGAAGTTTATTAATTATTGAAAGCTCAAGTGGTTAAATATCTGAAAATTTACATGAATCCAAAATACAGTGATGATTGTGCTGTCAAACAATGAAACTATATGGAATATATGAAAAGGTCCCTGCTTCATCTCTCTCTCAACTAAGGGGTCCTTGGCCTGAAAACATTGAAGACCCCTGGTCTAATGTAATCCTGGGCGCTACACTCCCTCTGCCAACCTGGGGAGAGCAACGGACTGAAATGGCACATCTGTTTCGCACAAATCATGTTTGACTCTAATTCCGACCCCTAAACCTAACCCTTAAATATTTAACCCTAAACACCTACGTGAATCCCTCTTCTAATTGTAAATGTTTAAAGGATCTTTCTTCAACCATAAAACAACATATTTTCTTGTGAGGAGGACCAGGAAGATCTCTTCCTCACATTCTACTACTACTTGGACTACTGCTTCTGCGGACATTTAGTCCTCACAATAGGCTATAGTAAGACACGCACGCTTCAGCACACATGTTTTAAGTGGTTAGCTGTGAGTGTACAAATGGAGCCCATAAAACAGCCAGTTAAATTAACAAGCTAAGACGGAAAGAGACAGAGAGAAGAAGACATTCAGAGAGCTGATGGCAAATCATGGCATTAAAAGGAGGCTATGTATGTAATATGTACTACGTATACGTTTATACGTGTAATACGTATGCAAAAAAGTGCCCTCTCCAGACCATGACTGCAGTTTTTACTATTGGGTGAAAGAAATGCAAATGCCCCCTCTTTCCATGCCATACCTGAAGGCAGCATTCAAGACAATTGCCTTGTTCAAACTCTCCTGAACTTGAATGAAGCATCTTATGTTGAAAGAATTGTCCCCTCTGTGTAGAAATCCATGCCGTTACACCACATCTGACATCTCCAGTATTGACTTGATTAGGCTTGGTTCAGTGTGGTATCAAGCATGAAAATAGACGTCCTCCAAGCTCACAACTAGGGTTGGGACTCGTTTGGTTTGAACCGATTCCGATTCTTTTCCCGTTACCCCTTATCGGTTCCGGGTAGAACCGGTTCCTATAACGGTTCCGGACGTTCTCATAAACTGTGTGTATGTATGTATATATATATATATATATATATATATATATATATATATATATATATATATATATATATAGATATATATATATATTATATATTATATATTATATATTATATATTATATATTGATATTGATATACGTAGATAAAGAGAGATAGATATATATTTTTCTTTCATTATTATTATAATAAAGTGATTCCCTGATTACTACAGCAACTTGTATAACTACTATTTCAAATGAACCACAATAACAATGGGCGGACGTTCAACAGTGGAGAATACATGGTTATTTAAAGGCACGATGAATAGCCGATCTGCAAGCTCACAACGCGTCGCACACGACGTGCTGTGAGCTTGTAGATCGGCTATTCTTTCGTTGTCATCCTCCCAGCTGCTACCACCAGTGTGGAAGCTGAAAGGAGTGACTTGCTGACTGTTGCTAGTAGTTCTAGTATTCATAAAACCTCAGACAAACGTCGCGTCCGTCATATGGAACACCATGAATGAACTGTACAAGCCAAGTGAAATGGACATTAGCTCTGTGGTTACTCCGTGGTTAGTAGCAGCTAGCTGCTAGGCTACTGAAGAAAGAGAAGCGGCAGGCGGCAGATTTTAGGAGACTGCACATTTGCACAAATGGATTGCACTGCATTTCGTGCACTTTGCATGCTTTTTTTCCTCTCTTGTAAAAGGCAACCACACTCGTGAGTTGCTGCTGCGCTAACGATAGCTCCGTCTGTCTTGAATGACGCTAGCATTCTGAGCCTAGTTCAGCGGGCGTAGGGTCTGCTGTGAGTGGGCGTATCCACCTCACTCACACATGTAGTGAGACGTCACCACAGTTGCTTGCAATGCACACAGCTGGGCCAAATGAACGCTCATGAGAAATTCCAGGAACCGTTATAGGAACCGGTCATAAAGATATGATGGAACTGGCTCCGGTTCTTCAATTTCGGAACCGGGTACCCGAAAGAACCGGTTCCGGATCCCAACCCTACTCACAACGCAATATTTTCACCAAAAGCCCCTGCCTCTAAACCTTCTCTGCACGTCCCTGGCTGATGGAGATTATGGTGAAAGTGAGAGACACATCACCATGTGTGTGTGTGTGTGTGTGTGTGCGTGCGTGCGTGCGTGCGTGCGTGCGTGCGTGCGTGCGTGCGTGTGTGTGTGCGCGCGCGTGTGCTTGGGGGTTGTGGGAATAGCCAGGGGCCACTACACACCACCAGTGGTGTAAAGTAACTAAGTAGATTTACTCAAGTATTGTACTTAAGTACAATTTTGAGGTATTTGTACTTTACTTGAGTATTTCCAATTTCCAACACTTTTACTTCTACTCCACTACTGATGCAGATATTGTACTTTTACTCCACTAAATGTATTTGAAAACTTTAGTTACTAGTTACTTTGCAGATATAATTTAGAATATTATAAAACATACATGAACCACTTTAGCTCCATTTTATACCTTGGCTATTTGAAAGTAGCCGATCAACAAGCTCACAACGTGTCGCAACACAATGTGAGCTTGTAGATCTGCTATTTTCAAAACATTTTGTACTTTTACTTTTGGTACATTTTGATGCCAACACTTTCATACTGTTACTCAAATACATTTTGAATTACATTTTACTTGTAAGGGTGCCCTCAAACCAAAATACTTATGAGAGTGGAATCCGCGTTCTGCCAATGCATTTCAATGAGAAGGGAGCGTTTTTTTGCAGAAATCCTCTGCTGGCATGAAACCGCTTCACTCTCATTGAAATGCATTGGCGGAACGCGGATTCCACTCTCATAGGTACTTTGGTGTGAGGGCACCCTAACAGAGTACATTGCAGTATCAATACTTTTACTTAAAGGGGAGGACCACCCATTTTCAATATTGAAATATGTCATTAATATACCTTATATGTGGAAATAGAAAAAAAGTTCCTCCCCTTCTGTGTTGCCTAGAACTGGAGGATTGATTTTGGGGTTTGTATTGTAAAGTACAATGTGTGATGTCATCAAGTTGTACTTTACAATACAAACCCCAAAATCAATCCTCCAGTTCTAGGCAACACAGAAGGGGGGGGAACTTGTTTTCTATTTCCACACAACTCCTATAAGGTATATTAATGACACAGTTCAATATTGAAAATGGGTGGTCTTCCCCTTTAAGTAAAACATTTGAGTACTTTTTTTCCGCCACTGCACACCACCAGTATGTGTGTGCGTGTGCGTGCCTGCGTGCGTGCGTGTGTGTGTGTGTGTGTGTGTGGGGGGGGGGGGGGGGGGGGGGGGGGAATGGGGTAATATCCAGAGGCCACAACTCACCACCAGGACCACAGTAATGAGCCACATTAGCCAGTGACACCCTGGGCCACCTGGAAGGCTAATAGGTCCACAGTTGACTAGGCATGGAGTCCTTCTCAAACTGAAATGTGCCTGCATGATGTCTTCCACGTCCTCCTACTCCTCCTCGCTCGTTTGAAGCGCTCGTTATGTCGTAAGCGATTCATTTCCAAGTCCTTGTATAACCAGCCGTGGATGAAGTATACTCCCCATATGCTTTACGTGAGTAAAAGTAGCAATACCACAATACAATACACACAATACAGCTATCTGTGTCTCAGAGGGCTGTGGACAGTTCAGAAACCCCAATACCAGTGTTTTATTCAAAGGTTCTACACCATGCATTTAAAAATTATTATATCACATTGTTTGTGTCCCAAACAACGTTTTTCAAAAGGTTTGAGGCTAAATTACCACTCCTGAATACAGAGGCCCTGCCTGGCTTTCAGAGCATTTTCAGTTGCAGTACCACCTCATCCTGAGTGGGAGGACTGCGCTATTGAGTTTTGGCCCCACACTCCTCCCCACCTCCTGCTCAGCAGGCCTGCCCACCCCTCCCCAACCCCCACGCAGTACAGCAGTAGCAGTAGGTCCCGATTGTGATGTCACAATCGGCCCTAAAATCAAACAGCCCGTTCTGAGACCTGCTTACATAGATCTGCCCATAAACTGAGCACCAAAAATATACATAAAAATTGGAACACGTCCCCAGCGCCCAGAGTGTCTCCCGGCAGGAATCGAACCCAAGACCTTCTAGCTGTTACGTGTTGGCGACAGCACTACTGACTGTGCCCCAATGATCCCCCAAATGATCTGCTTTCTAAGAACCACTTGGAACCGGAGCTTCTTGTGTTGTGTGGGAGTGCAAATTATAATGTAGGGGTGCCTCGGATTAAAAACATATTTATGGGGTGCCCTGAGACAAAAAAAGTTTGGGAACCCTTGCTCTAGTGAAATTACCGTTACGGAGCGGATAAAAGCGCAGAACTTTTTTTTAGGCTTCTTTAGGACCTAACGATGGATTTTATAAGGGTAAACATCATGGATTTTTGATGTTTACCCATATAATATCCATATCAAGTTGTGCTCCCATAGACTTTCTATACAGGAGGAAAATACCCAGAAAGAAAATCTGCTTTAAGTATGATGTGAGGGGTCTAACTAGGGGTTTAACTAGGGGTTTGTCATTTGTGCAAAACAAATGCTTGCAATGGATTCAGAATCATGATAAACCCCTAGTTAGACCCCTCACATCCTACTTAAAGCAGATTTCTTTTCTGGGTATTTTCCTCCTGTATAGAAAGTCTATGGGAGCCCAACTTGATATCGATATTATATGGGTAAACATCAAAAATCCATGATGTTTACCCTTATAAAATCCATCGTTGGGTCCTAAAGAAGCCTAAAAAAAAGTTCTGCGCTTTTATCCGCTTCGTTTCGGTAATGTCAAAAACCAGCGTTATGCAACTGAGCTCTAATGAAGGCAGAGTGTGTCGCGGTGCCGTTTGCTGTGGATTAATGATGAGGCCATGGTGTGAACGCCCACTCACACCCTCCTAAACTAAAAAATATCCATGAATTCAAGTCTCCATGGGATGAGTAATCGATGGAAAAAAGTCATTTTGAGATTGAAACTATCCTTTTAACCATAAATCGAGCACACACACACACGCACACGCGTACACGCACGCACGCACGCACGCACGCACGCACGCACGCACGCACGCACGCACGCACGCACGCACGCACGCACGCACGCACGCACGCACGCACGCACACACACACACACACACACACACACACACACACACACACACACACACACACACACACACACACAAAGCAGCTCTTTCACCATGTTAGATTACTATCATCATGCATCATGTTGATAATTAGCAACTTACACTAATTAGCCTCCCACTCTCTGCAGCGCATTATGAGCGCCATCATGCAAGCACTCTTTATGCCTACACACACACCGAGCACCCACCACGTGCACAGCTACCTACCCACACACACACACACACACACACACACACACACACACACACACACACACACACACACACACACACACACACACACACACACACACACACACACACACACACACGACAATGGCTCATCATGGCAGCCTCTCACATGCCAACTATGATATTCAAACACACACTAAGACACCTGCGGGCAATTCACACATTAATATGATATGCAAAACACAAAACATAATATGCACGCAAATATTTACATATGCATTCTGTATGTAAATAGGTGATTATGCACTGCACAGTTGCACGCAATCTGTATACATCATCATCTGATCTACAAGCATCATCATCTGATCTACAAGCATCATCATCTGGTCTACAAGCTCACAACGCCTCGCTGTGCAAGGTGTTTTGAGCTTGTAGATCGGCTATTTTCGGCAAAGAGGTTTTTTGTGTAGGGGGAAAAAAGAGCACACCAAGTACAGATTGAAAGGTCAAGTTTATTAAGTATTGACAGTTCAAGTGGTTAAATATCTAATGACACAAATTGACATGAATCCAAAATACACTGACGATTGTGCTGTCAAACAATTAAACTATATGGAATCTATGAACAGGTCGTGGGGGTCCCTGCTTCATCTCTCTCTCAGCTAAGGGGTCCTTGGCCTGAAAACTTTGAAGACCCCTGATCTACACAATTAGAGAATAGTAGAAGAATTGTTATTTTGATCACTTACACACTTACAAGAGTAAAAGATCTATGAGGGTCCATTTGGTTACCAACTCTTCCATCATTTAGCTAGGGGCCACCTGGTACACAGATAGGACTTATGAACTTTGGAATCCTGCATTCAATTTCATTGGTCCTCGTGCCTGCCCAATCAGTAAGAGTGGGAGGTGGGGTGGGGTGGGGGACGGGGCAGTGTTGGGGAAGTTACTTTGAAAGCAAGTAACTCACCATGGCAGTAACTTAATCAAGTTAAAGTTATACCCCTGGAGAAATATAACTTATAGTTTCAAGTTACATAGAAAAAGTAACTTGAGTAACTTGAGTTACTTTTTTTTCCCAGCGTTAAATTGAGAAAGGTGTACATGAAACAAAATATAATATCTTACAAAATCTTCACAAAACTTAAATGTAAAATTGTAACTTCGCTTGTAACTTCTTGTAACTTGTAACTTGAGCCAAAAATGACCCAAAAAGTATCTCAGTTACTTGACGAGTTATCACGTCCACAGACGAGTTAACTGTTGCCATGGTTACCAGGTAAAACAGGGGCTGCAGTAGCGGGCTGGTGAGCGAAAACACTCCATATCCCATCATGCAACTCGGCCGCCAGCATCATGGAGTGTCTATTCTCCATGAGACTCCGGTTCTATGCTGATGCAAAGAAACGTCTTCATCTCGGAATCTACTTTCAGAACGCCAAGATGGCAGGGAGCCGCTCTTTTTCACGGCGACACTGGTCCGTGACGGTATAGACCGTGGTTAGGATTTTAGTTTCGCGACCGAATGCAAACAAACTGAAGTCCATTTTAAAATCGTTGGATTACACAACATGCACACGCACGTGGCTTCCATATATGTCCAAAACCGTTCGTTTTGTATTTATCATCTATAAATTGTATGATTTAGCAGGGCTTGCTTTGCTTTACCAAAAGACGTACACATTTGAAACTTGGAGATACGAGGTTTCTGCCCGACAGTGACGATATTTTAGTGATTATGTTGCGAGGAAAATGTTGAGATAATAGTCATTTTGGTTAGAACTGACTGAAAATAAGTGTACTTCAAGTTTAAAATGATACTAAATAAATTACAAATATTATCAAATGATCTCGCGGCACCCCTGGACTGCCGTCGCGGCACCCCGGACTGCCGTCGCAGCACCCCAGGGTGCCCCGTCACCCACTTTGAAAACCCCTGCTCTATAGCACCTAGGAATTTTCAAAACAATGGCAGCCCATGTGTCAACAGCTCCCCCACAGGCACAATTGTGAAAGTGCTGCAGGCGGAAGTTAAACATTAATACTGTAGGTTTCATTAAGCTATGGTTTGCTAGCTAACTAACTTAGCAAGGTAATGTTAGCTATCAGCTATCGAGTTAAAAATAAGGCAAATAAGAGCAATAACAGGGCAAGAAACAGCAATAAAACAACAAGAATAAAACAAACATTGAGCTGCACAGGTGGGCCAGGCTAGCTGTTCATTTAACAAGCACAACTCTGCCTTGAATTGCAACGTTATTAAATCCTTTTCAAACATAGCTAGCAAGCTATTATAGCTAATTCTTTTAAAAAGGCAATTCTCAATCTATTAATTGCGACCGTCAGGTCGCAGTTACTATCAAAACCTCCACCGGCTCTCAGTCAGTCAGACAGTCAGTCAGTCAGTCACGTCACACTTTTCCCCTACTCTCTGCCACTGTTGCACTATATGCCAAATTTTGCGCACACACACACTCCTTGGCTGCCAAACCACAACTTTCACCCCTAATTTCTCACATGTTCCTCTTCTAGCCACCATGAGGCCGATTCTTGCAGAACACATTTTTGGACACATTTTTGCTCCTACAGATTTTGCCCTAAAATCACGCAAAGCGCTGTATACATGTGACCTGACGGACGCTTATCTCCCGATTAGGGAGTCTTACAGGTGTTTAAAAGTTGTACCTCACGGGAACATTAGTTGCTTCAGGAGCAGCAGACCTGGTGCACATTTAGCAGGAGAGCTAGCAGGCTGGTGCAAATATGGGAGAGTGTTTTTTGCAGGTCTTTCAGTCCGAGTGTATCAAAGGGTGCGTTCGGAAATGCGCACCGGGTGTGTGCTTAGTGTAGTGAGTGCAGTAACCTCAGTAAAACTATGCCTAAACCTAACCCTAACCCCTAAACCTAACCTTCACCTCAGTAAAACTATGCCTAAACCTAACCCTAACCTCAGTAACCACGTCGCGGGTGATTATCTAACACACCCGGTGCGCATTTCCGAACGCACCCTTTGATAAACTCGGACTGAACGACCTGCAAAAAAATACTCTCCCGTGCAAATATAGCAGGAGCAGTAGCTGCAGCAGACTGAGGCAAGATGGCTGCCGCTGCACAATTCAAAAGTAATGCCCTCTATAATTCGATGCCATTTTTGTGTGTCTCAGAGGAGTGCTGTGCACGGGTCAGCCAATCATAGAGGGTAATGGACAGTTACAGGCAGTATATGCTAGCTGTCGGCGATACCCGCTGGAGGGGAGAAACACTGTGATTGCACCAATAAGCACACAACAATTAGAGGCAGCAGGCGATGAACGGAAAACATTTCCTCGTGGAGCTCTAGTCGTGCTGGAACAGCAGATGAGATGCTGACCTCCACCGTCTCTGGTTGCGTCAGACGGACCCCCGGACGGATGACTCACTCTGCGTTTGTTTCAGAGCGGTTGGGGAGAACTCACTCCCAGGGGCGTCACAAGGGGGGGAAAAGTGGGACTGAGTAACTAGGGCCCAAGGTGGAGGGGCTTTCATTATTTTATACTTTAGCTATTGAAAAATAGCAGATATACAAGCTGCAAGCTTGCAGATCTGCTATTTTCTTTGAATATATGCATTTTTTAAGCGAACATTTGTAACTCAAATTTTGATTCTGGGGGTCCCTGGAACTAAATATTTTGAGATGGGGGTCCGTGGCCAAATATATATCATTTTGGGGGTCCTTCACAGGAACTTAGGGTTATGAAAACCGGAAATATTCAAAGACTTGCACAAATCTTCATGTTTTTTTTAGTTTTTTTTTAAAATAGCAGATCTACAAGCTCGCAGCGCGGCACTCTGTGCCACGCTGTGAGCTTGTAGATCTGCTATTTTTCAATAGTTAAAGCCCAAAATAATGCGTAATAATGCGTTCCTAGTCTAAATGGGTTAAACCCCCTCCTCCCCCTATGAAGAACATTCGTGGAGGGCCCACAGTGAATCCTCGTACCCAGGGCCCAGAATTTGGTGTGACGCCCCTGGTTGGGGAGAACTCACTCCTCCTGTGCGCCCATCATCAGCTCTTGTCTGGGTCCTGCTGTTCCTATTAGTACGCTCTTTTAATGTGTCAAAGCTGCTGAGTGCTCAGCACTGCAGCGTAGCTTCAGGCCAGGACCACTGTCAGTGTGAGTTCTCTGAGATGAAGCCAAAACAAATTGGAAGGAAAAATGTCTTTGTCTTCTAGTTGTCCTCTCAGCCACAGTGTGTGTGTGTGTGTGTGTGTGTGTGTGTGTGTGTGTGTGTGTGTGTGTGTGTGTGTGTGTGTGTGTGTGTGTGTGTGTGTGTGTGTGTGTGTGCTGGGTTGGTTTAAACCACAACAACTTTTCAGTGATTCCACAGTTTCATTGTTTGACAGCACAGTCATCAGTGTATTTTGGATTCATGTCAATTTGTGTTTTCAGATATTTAACCACTTGAACTGCATACTTAATGAACTTGACCTTTCACTCTGTACTTAGTCTGCTCTTTTTCCCCTCTACATCAAACCTCTTTTCCAAAAATAGACAATCTATAAGCTCATCTGCTATTTTTGGCTAATGTTCTCAGAATATGGACGTTAGGGTTCAAGTGGTTAATATAAAAAAAAGGAGAAAAAAGTTACTATCACACAGAAGAAGATTTGGAGGACCCCCTGTAGTAACTTTGAGGACCCCCTAGGGGTCCCGGACCCCCTGTTGAAGACCCTTGCTCTAGACTAGTCCATGGATCTTCGACAGGGTAGATCATATATTTTTTGACTTTAGAGATACTGTGTACCGCTTTGTTTGATTTTAGGCCAAACATGTGTTTTGCTAAAAATCTGCCTGAATTGGCACTAGAAGAGGGCCATGTGAGAAATCAGGGGCGGAGGTTGTGGTTTGCCAGTCAAGGAGTGTGTGTGCAAAGCTTGGCACGAGCCGCGCTGCGAGCTTGTACATCTGCTATTTTTGTGAAATCGTGAAAAGTGTGCAAGTCTTTGAATATTCCAACCCCGATTCTAATTCCTTCTTCTAAATCAGGGGTTCTCAAAACCACACCCAAAATGATATGAATTTGGCCGCAGACCCAAACTATTTTAGTTCCATGGACCCCCAGAAGCAAAATTTTTGTTACATTATGTTCGCTTTAAAAATACATATATTCAAAGATTTGCACCAATTTTCAGAACTTTTAAAAAATAGCAGATCTACAAGCTCGCAGCGCGGCACTCGGTGCCGCGCTGTGAGCTTGTATATCTGCTATTTTTCAACAGCTAAAGTCTTAATGGGTAAAAAGAAAAAAAGAAAAAGGAAACAAATCTACAAGCTATTTATGTGTCGTATTGGAATTAGACTGGTTGTCAGAATGGAGCGTAATCCGAGGAGAAAATAACAATCCATTTTGTGAGCTTTTAGTGTTTTTTTCTAGCACTGTTGTTGTTGTTGTGCGTCAGATGTGTGATTATTATTATATTGGTCTGATTTAATGTGTCCTCTAAGCGAGTATTTGGGGAGATTCGATAATTAGGTGTTGTTAACAGTAAAGCAGGAGAGAAAACGAGAGAGCAGGGGATTGGTGGTAAACACACAACGAGTCTGGGGAAAGTTCATGTAATATTAACAAGTTAACAACAGTCATTTGGGCGACTCTTAATTCCCACACAAACAACATTCTGAGCGTTAACTAGAAAATGAACGTAGCCTCGCATGACCCTTCTGGGAGCCTTTTTACTCTTTGTAAAGAGCTTTGGCCTCCTATGCAGTATAGGCTACAGTGGCCCAGGGGTAGAGTTCAGTGAGCAGGTTGGTACTGTCGTAGAGTTTATATTATCATGATTGATTATGAGTGACGTCAGTAAGAGTAGATTATGCTGTATCATGCTTTAAAGACAACATGATGTACTGTAAGATGTTTTCCTAGGTTGATAGACATTGTTTATGTTACAGCTTGTCCTTGCAATGCCAGTATAACTAGGGTTTGATTTCCTTTGCTTAGGGCAGAATCTCGGTACCACAGGCCTGTGGTACTTCTATGTACACAATCACTTGTACTATTCATTGTATTAAACCACCACCACCACCACCAATATGCTTTTGTCTCTGACACTTCTTTATTTACGTCTTACTGACAGAACGTGAATTCCACCACAGTACTTTGCATCAGAATGCGCTGTGAGCTTGTGGATTGGTTATTTTTCCGAATAGCCGGTCGGTTAAAGCAGTGGTTCTCAACCTTTTCAGGCTGTGACCCCCAAAATAATCATATTTTAACTGGAGACCCCCCCCCACCCTGACGACTCTGACGAGCACTAAGAGTTGAGGCATTACATTTTGTATAACACAGTTCTATAGTGAAAATAGCAGATCTACAAGCTGTGAGCATGTAGATATGCTATTTGTACAATCTCTGCCTCTTATAGGCCTATTTGACAATTTGGCCAATTTTTACTTTGTCATGGTAGAGCTATTTCAAAGTCCTTAAATTGTCAACCCCCAGGTTGAGAACCACTGGATATAAAGTTTTTTCTTTTTTTTTTAATCGTCACCACACACACAGTTCCAGTACATCTAACTCTCATCAGCATTCTGGGCTTTGTCTACGAGCAACAAAACAAGCAGCCCTCTTTTTTTAGAGGAAATGATCAGCATCAGTAAAAACCTCTCTCTAAGCACATTCCCAACCTCTCTCTCTCTCTCTCCCTCTCCCTCTCCCTCTCCCTCTCCCTCTCTCTCTCTCTCTCTCTCTCTCTCTCTCTCCCTCCCTCAGGTCTAACATTTTGCTGACCATGTATTGCTCACTCTGGTCAGCAATCAGCTTGTTGAAAGAAATACCGGAGATTGTTTTATTTAAGTCAAAGTAACAACACCACCAACATGAAAAAAGCACTATATAAAAGTCCAGTATTCACCTCCTTATTTCACTACAAAGACAAGTCGTCATGGATGGTTGAGGGTGTCACAGACCGAAAACAGCAGCTCTACAAGCAAACAGGTTGCGGCGTAGATTTTGACGACTAGAATCTTATGCTGTTAGAGTCGACTAAAACTAGACTAAAAGTGGAACATTTCAGATGACTAAAATATGACTAAAACTAAGTAGAAATGTAGGCCTATTCAAAAGACTGTGACTAAAACAGAATCTAAATTTGCTGTTAAAAGCAACGCTGATTTCAAGAATACGACGGTACTGGCCTTCTAGTGTTCTATTTTGTTCATTGCTGTTAAATTCAGTGTTGAAGTGCGGTAGGTTCAAAACGGGACGCCATAGCCTATTTAATTGCCAATTAAGTATTTTACCCGACGGGTGGTAACCCTGGTCGGTAACTTGGTTTAATTGTAATAATGTATTTCTGAATTGCCATTTGGTAATGTGTTAACTCGTTACCGCTATTAAGTAATGCATTACAGAAACAAGTTACTTGCTTATGGAGTATAATGTTTTATAAAAATGAATCTTAAGTCTACAAAGTAAGTAGTGAATAAATGGATCAAACAATTGTAGTGGAGTAAAAAGTATAACATTTTTAAACGCCCAAGTTAAGTAAAAATGTATAAATACCCCACAATTGTAAAATAGTCCAAGTGAACATACTCAGTTAGGCTACTTTCCACCAGTGCCAGCCAAATCTAAAACTACTTTTTCCACCTCCTGTCTCTCTCTCTCCAATTCCAAGTAAGTCCACTCCATCTGGGGTTCAATAAACTTTAAAACGATGTTGTTTTGGCCTGGAGAAAAGAGAGCCTTTGGCTGGCCACACATTTCTTTCAGCTGTTGAAATATAAAACACTTTGCTTCCACTTTGTTTCAAATTGATGTCTTTAGATGTGCTTTGTCTCTCTGTTTTTCAGACTGACGCTGTAGGCTTGTTTAAACACTTAAGGGCGGTCTTCACTCCAGGACTGTTTGAGTCGTTTTACAGGGACCACATTCCTTGCTTCTCCTCCTCGTTTTGGAGCTCGGATCCACGCACTCAAAAGCATTCAAAAGACGCCTACAGGTCTTCTAGAATCCGAAAATAATACCTGTCCGCTCGCGACGATCCACTTCGAAGTCATAGGCTTCCACGTCGAGCTTGCGCCCAGCCCCTATCCCATAAACCAGGGGTCATCAACGTTTTCAGGCCAAGGACCCCTTAGTTGAGAGAGGGATGAAGCAGGGACCCCTGCCACCTTTTCACAGATTCCATATAGTTTCATTGTTTGACAGCACGATCATCAGTGTATTTTGGATTCATGTCAATTTGTGTTTTCAGATATTTAACCAATTGAACCGTCAATACTTAATAAACTTGACCTTTCACTCTGTACTTAGTCTGTTAGTGGTATCTACAACTTGTAGAACAGTGAAGGTGGATGTTGTGATTTCAAATTATATTACCAAGAAAGCATATGAATAGAAACTGGAATTGATACTTGGTGGGTGGGTGGGTGGATGGATGGATGGATGGATGGATGGATGGATAGATATTGCAACAGATATTCTACATAATTACATCATCACGCAATGAAATCACAACATTGTCATCACAGCCAACGTAACTGTCCTTTAAAAGTAATCGTCCAAATAACAGTGTCATTCAACAACTTGTTCCAACTAATTAAACTGTTGTTTAACGACTTTACATTTGTTGAGCTCAATCAAAGTGGTGCTGCTGTGAGAAATGTTTTACTGGACCACAGATCTGAAAGGAGGACCTGAGGATTTCCACCATGCTGCTGTGGTAGTCGGACACAAGCTGTACATATTTGGAGGAAACTACCGGAACGACAGTGATCAGATTGAAGTCCACATCTTCAACACAGTGTCTTTGCGTTGGAGGAAGTTGCCCCCAGGGACAAATGGAAGAGGACAAGGTCCCATTGAGGTTCCCTCCAGACGCTGGGGCCACACAGCTGTGCTAGTAGAAGAAATTGCCTTCATCTGTGGAGGAGGATCTCCTTACTGCAATGTCCTGCTTTATGCCTTTGATGTCGACACCCACAGCTGGTTCAAACCCAATGTTTCTGGGACTATCCCAGAAGAAAGGAGCCACCACTCGGCCTGTGTCCTGGAGAAGGTCATGTATGTGTATGGAGGACACACCGGGCTGACTAGATCTTCAAATGACATGTACAAGTTGGACACCAGCACACTGGTCTGGTCTTTAATTAACACCAGAGGAGTTCCACCATCTGGTTCCTCATGTCACTCTGCCATCTTCCACGGGACAAAGATGTTTGTATTTGGGGGCTTTGGGGGCAGCCGCTGCTACAACAGCATCAGAGTGTTTGACACAGAGACCCACTGCTGGCTGAGCAAGCCTTCTTCACACCTTCTCCCAGAAGAACGCTATGGTCATTCAGCCTTTGCCTACAATGGAGAGCTGTACATATTTGGTGGCTGTAACGGCAACCAGTACTTCAATGATCTGTGGAAGCTCAGTCCAGAGACCTTTTCCTGGAAGCAGGTTGAGCCCAAGGGGAAAGACCCGTGCAGGATGCGTGGGATGTGCTGTTGCATGGTGGGAGATTGTATTATCATCCATGGAGGATGCACAGGAAACCACCTTTCTGGTGACCTGTACATCCTGGACTTAAATCCCAGCCTGAAGACGTTATGCAAGCTAGCAGTCACTCAGCACGGTCTGGAGCTGTCTGCACTCCCACATGACATCAGGTGGGAACTGGCGACCATGACTACCAACAGCAACAGAAAAGAATGACATGGTGCCAACGAGGTGCCAACTTGCGCCTTGTGCACAAGTAGACCATGTATGGCCTACCTGTGTGCCAGCAGAGTGCGCCATGAGGTGCGCTCACCACTGCCATCACCACTGCCATCACCAGTAATGCTGGTCCCTCATTGGATGTTAATGATGACATTGCCAGAGATTTCAGATCCCTGATTGGGCTTAAAGGTGATACAACATGCATTTAAAAAGTATTTATGTCATATTGTGTATGTCCCAAAAACGTTTTTCAAAAGGTTTGAGGCTAAATTACCACTCCTGAATAGAGAGCCTCTCTCATTTTTGAATGGCTCTCAGAGCATTTCAAATGCAGTACCACCTTTGGCCTGAACTGCGCCATCCTTTGCGCCAATCCTTTTGAATTTTTTTTTTTTTTTAATTTTCTTTTTTTTGAAAAAAATGTTTTTTTTTATCCTTTTTTTTTGTGATGACGTCACAATCGGCAGATGACGTCACAATCGTCAGCAATACGTCAGCATCGTCTGGACAGCCTGTTTTGAGAACCTTCTCAAAACCAGAGAAAGACACAACGGTTAGAAATGGGACTTTGTGAGGATAGAAGGTGCTAGTGGGACCCCAAAAAAAGGTTTTAAAATAGGAAAAGTGAAATTTCATGGTGTATCACCTTTAAACAAACAGACATATGTACGGTACATACATACACAGCCAAACGCAGTACTTGCACGCTCTGCTGGCGCAAGTAAATACGCAAGTGGCAACAGGGCTCATAGAAGATGGTTATGAGATGATGATGAAGATGAAGAAAAAGGTGATGACTTTCAGGAGAATATGCAGATGAAGAAGACACAATATAGATACAGTAGGGATGGGACGATACGCGATATTATCGTTTATCGTGATGAAAAAAACACTTCACATCTGCACTTGATACAGTCTTTTTTTCACTCTATCAAATGTCTTTGCCAGAAAATAGCCGATCTACAAGCTCACAACGCGACACGTTGTGACGCGTTGTGCGCTTGTAGATCGGCTATTTTTTTGGCAAATGTTCCGCCCCGGCATAATGGATTTTGATTATCGTGATAATATCGTAAATTGCGATTTCTTTTGTCACAATAATCGTGATTGACATTTTCGTTTTGAAAATACATATACCGCGCTGTGAGCTTGTATATCTGCTATTTTTCACTGGTTAAAGCATTCAATAATTCTAGGCCTATATAAGGGGATTTTTTTTTGTTGTTTGCATAAAAACTGCACGTATAGCCTAACATTTTGAAGTATAGCCTACTTGGGTACAAAACTTGGAAGAGCCATTCTCTTTGGTTACAATCTGTGGTCTGTTTCTTTCTTTTTTTCTTTTTTTTCAGCTATTTATTAGTTTATTAGCTTTATTAGTGTGGTTGCCCAACAGGGCAACACATTATAGTTCATTGGAAATTGGACAGACAGACAGACAGACAGACAGACAGACAGACAGACAGACAGACAGACAGACAGACAGACAGACAGACAGGGATAGGGAATCAATAGGGAATCAATGGGAGTGGGAATCAGTAGGGAATCAATGGGAGTGGGAAACAGTAGGGAATCAACGGGAGTGGGAATCAGCAGGGAATCAATGGGAGTGGGAATCAGTAGGGAATCAATGGGAGTGGGAATCAGTAGGGAATCAATAGGGAATCAATGGGAGTGGGAATCAATAGGGAATCAATGGGAGTGGGAATCAATAGGGAATCAATGGGAGTGGGAATCAGTAGGGAATCAATGGGAGTGGGAATCAATAGGGAATCAATGGGAGTGGGAATCAGTAGGGAATCAATGGGAGTGGGAATCAGTAGGGAATCAATGGGAGTGGGAATCAGTAGGGAATCAATGGGAGTGGGAATCAATAGGGAATCAATGGGAGTGGGAATCAGTAGGGAATCAATGGGAGTGGGAATCAGTAGGGAATCAATGGGAGAGGGAATCAATTGGTCGAGCTTCACATGACAGTTAGCTTACTGTAGAATATAGTTACGTTAGCCACCGTCAGCAACCACACTTGTAATTTCCAGTTGCATCTTTTCTAGTTCTAGTTCCTATAACTCTGTGACAAACAGCCGGTGGAGACAAAGGTGTCTGATATGAGTGGGTACTGATAACATATTCTACTACTAAGTAAAAGTATCAATACTGCAATATGGAAATACTCTGTTACAAGTGAAACGTCTGGAATTCAAAATGCACTTGAGCAGGGGCGTCACAAGGGGTAGGAAAGTGGGACTGAGTTACCAGGGCCCAAGGTGGAGGGGCCCTAGTAACTTTAGCTATTGAAAAATAGCAGATATACAAGCTCACAGCGCGGCACCGAGTGCCGCGCTGCGAGCTTGTAGATCTGCTATTTTTCGTCGTGAAAATCTGCGCAAATCTTTGAACATATGTATTTTTTAAGTGAACATTTGCAACTCAAATTTTGCTTCTGGGGGGTTCCTGGAACTAAATATTTTGAGATGGGGGGTCCTTAACATGAAAAAAGTTTGAGCATCCCTGACATGGAAACATAGGTCTCTTGGCACGCATTTTAAAAAATAGCAGATCTACAAGCTCGCAGCGCGGCACTCGGTGCCGCGCTGTGAGCTTGTAGATCTGCTATTTTTCAATAGTTAACATTCACGGGGGGCCCGCAGTGAATCCTTGTACCCAGGGCCCAGAATTTGGTGTGACGCCCCTGCACTTGAGTGACAGTACGGGAGTATTGGCACTACTCAAAGTACCAAATGTTTGAAAATGGCCGAATGCGACTCCCCGTCCCTCTGTCTGGCCATCCCTCAGCCATCTGGCTGTGTCTGTGTTTTATTGGCCCCCAGAAGTTTGGTGGTATAAAGTAGTTTGCGGTTCACTTTGCCAGACTTGCCCATTAAGATGTCTATCTATCACTGGGGACACAGTTCAGACAGTGCCCTTGCTGAAAACACTATACTTAGTGCGTAGCGTGTGCGTGTGCGTGTGCGTGTGCGTGTGTGCGTGTGTGCGTGTGTGTGTGTGTGTGTGTGGGCGGAGAGGGGAACGGAGAGTGAGAGTAACAATAGAGAGACTGAGAGAGAAAGATATACTGTACATAGAGACAGAGAGAGGCAGAGAGATATACACACACACACACACACACACACACACACACACACACACACACACACACACACACACACACACACACACACACACACACACAGTAAACAGACAGACAGTAAACAGGGAGAAGCAATACCTCCACAAAGACTAAGGGATGGCAATTTACACAACATGAGGTGACACTGAAAGGCCACCCACAAATACACACACATGCACACACACATGCGCGCACACACACACACGCACACGCACACGCGCACGCACGCACGCACGCACGCATGCATGCGCACTAGGGATGGGACGATACGCGATATTATCGTTTATCATGATAAAAAACACTCACGATAATCGTATAGCGGAGATTTAATTTATCGTGATATCGTCCTCCGTCATGCACTGGGATCAATTCACCTTATATTTGGCGAGCTGCATATTTGCTACCACTTAAACTCTATAATTGGTACTTATAATATACGTACTTGATACAGTCTCTTTTTCAATCTCTATCAGATTTCTTTGCCAAAAAACAGCCAATCTACAAGCTCACAACACGTCTGTGACGCGCTGTGAGCTTGTAGATCTGCTATTTTTTGGCAAATGTTCCGCCCCAGGATAATAGATTTTGATTATCGTGATAATTGTAAATCGTGATTTCTTTTGTCACAATAATTGTGAAAATTGAAAATTTCATATCATCCCATCCCTAATGCACACAAAGCACACGCACCGCAGCACGCCGTTGTACGTTTGCAGATCTGCTATTCTAAGAGCGCGACCAATCAGCCGACAAAATACATTTAGTCGACTAAATCAACTGTAGATTTATTTTAGGCAACTAAAATGTCATGGACTAAAACTAGACTAGAATACAACATTTCAGATGACTAAAAGATGGGGTTTCATTCAAAGGACTATGACTAAAACGCCATTAAAATGCGTTGTCAAAATCGGGGAAATCTCGCTCTTTCGATGTGTCATTCTTTCGACAACCAGCGTCGGCAGCTTAGAAAATGCCTCGGGATCCAGGCATTTTCAAGAGGAAAAGGTTGGGTAAAGTAACTGTGGTTCAGAACCGTTCAGCCAATCAGGCGAGTCTGTGTGTATACAAACACATTCCCCCCTCCACTCTATTACAGGCATCAACGAGGTCGTTGTCTTTGATGCTTTCATTGACAAGAGAGATCACTAACAAGCTATTGACACTTATGGCTCAATCAATTACCGCAGTTCACAACCCCTTTGAAGTAGGGGTGGGCGATATGGCGATAATTATCGTCTCGACGATACAGCTTTGCCACGATATGCCATTTCAGAGTATCGTTTCTCTCGTGATACAAACAGTCATACAGAAAATCATCTCCCTCTCTCCCTCCCTCCACAAACACACACACTGAACGAACGAGCAGCTAGTAAACTCAGTCGAAAACACAAACTCACATTATGCTACAGCATGGCCAGATTAATCTACACGCTTTACGTGCAGAAGCACAGGGCAGAAGTGACTAAATCTATAGCAGAGGCTGCTGCGCTAAAACAGTGAAACATGTTCGCGAAGCGTCTATTTTTTTCCCCTTGCGAAGCGTCTTTTTTTTTTCTTTTTTTTTTTGCAAAGCGTCTATTTCCCATGTTATCAACAGAGCTTTTCCGATCTTTCACTCCCTGTATTGCTCTACATAATGCATTTAATCATGAGCAGCATGCGTGCACAGTCTGCTGGGCAGCCTGCTTGTTAGCATTGTGCTAACTAGATAAACACATCTCCGACTCAGATCGTCTGCTGTGGTGTCCAGCGTTGCCAGGTGTTGTTTGTGAGAGAGAAACAAGCAACCAAGTCTATGATTATAGATTATTATTATATGATTAAGTAAAACTAAAAGTATCAATAGGTTACTGTGATATAGAAATACTGTGTTACAAGTAAAAGTACGGAATTCAAGATTTACTTGAGTAAAAGTATAAAAATATTGTCATCAATAAGTTCTTATCAATAAGTTCTTAAAGTTGTACCATGTAACTTTTTTTATAAAACAAATCTTAAAATTGTCCTAACTGTTAAATCTCTAAAGTTTTAGAACACCCACTCCGTGAATTTCAGCCTGTAAAGCCTTCTCTATATATGTAAACTGCGATCCTTGCCGGGGACCGGATCTCGCGCCAAAATTGCGTCATCACACTACCGGCCAATCACAGCGAGGGTTATACAACTGCCGGCCAATCACAGCGCATCTTGAAGTGGGGTCGCTATGGCAGCCATATTTGTTGTCGCCCGTTTGTACCATCCCTTCTCTAGGTAATTTCGCCTACCAGGCAGGGTGAAGGAGTCCATATCTCTGGAATTACTGAACGCACAGGAACAAGGGACCCCTCAAAAGATAGATCTCAGCGAGGTGGAGGCAGACGCGGGGGTCTGAAGGTACGAAAAACGGCCGAAAGACGCGGACGCGACCGCGGTTTGCTATAGGGCTAATGACCACTAGTTGGGCATCTTACACAGTATAGCTTTAAAGTATCAAAAGTAAACGTACAAAATGTTTGAAAATAGCAGATCTACATGATAGCTTGCAGATCATCTATTTTCAGTGGTTTCTGTATGTTTTATAATATAATTTATATCTGCAAAGTAATTAGTAACTAAAGTTTTCAAATAATTGTAGAAGAGTAAAAGTACAATATTGGGATCCGAGATGTAGTGGAGTAGAAGTAAACATATTGGAAAATTAATACACAAGTAAAGTACAAATGAGTTACTTTCCACCGCTGCAGGGGGGCAAGTGGCCAAGACCTGAGGGCAAGTAGAACATGACCTGTACTTGCCCGACGGGCAAGTGCCTCTGAGACCTTAGTGTCAACCGCTGTAACTGTATTGTAAAATACGGAGTAATTCTGTAAAAAGACTTTGGTTGGTCGTAGGGTAATTTGTTTTCCCCCAAGTTTCAATGGTAAGGCATGGGTTGTTGTCAACCTGTGGGTCGAGACCCCCAGAGAGGTCCCGAAATGATTTAGCCAAATTGTTTTGAAAATAGCCGATCTACAAGCTCACAACACTCAAAAACATTTTAAGGGAACCCATAAAACATTTCTGGGACCCATATGAATGACCTGAACCATCATCACACCAACTAGTAAATATTTTGAGGTAAAAAATGTTAATTGTTTAATCAAAAATCTAAATATGTTATCATTAAAATAATCATAGATTAGGCAATCTATCTTTCTATCTGCAGCATAAAAATGAATGGATTATCAATAGAATATCTGTGTGGGTCTAATAAGCATAATAAACCTAAAAACTCGCATAAAACAGTATCGTGATAATATCGTGTATCGTGATACAGCATGAAGAGTATCGTGATAATGTTTTTTTCCAGTATCGCCCACCCCTACTTTGAAGTTCAAAGGGAACAATTAAGAGCTGGCCAGCTCCTGAAAAACAAAAAACAAAAAAAACAGATCGAGTATATCCCCGCCCTTCTGCGCCAAAGAATGTCCGGGCTTGTTCAAGCTAGCTACGCACCCGCGGCACGGTTACTGACGTTAGGTTTAGGCATAGAGGTTAACATTCACCCGCGTCGGCAGGTTAGCTACTCACCAGGTTAACATTCACCTGTGTTGAAAGAATGGATCGTCGAACATATATGCTATGTCGCAAAGTCGACACGCTCCCGTCAAAATCAAAAATATGTGAGACATAATACAGCCTGGAGACACACGCACACACACACACACACACACACACACACACACACACACACACACACACACACACACACACACACACACACACACACACACACACACACACACACACACACACACACACACACACACAGGGCCTCGTTTATCAAACTTGTGCAGACCCCAAAAATGGGCGTATGTGGTCAATTCTGGGCATTTATCAAACTGTCGTCGATTCATCATCATCATACCTCAGGTCGGGTCTCAGCTTGTTGTTCGCAAAGGTTTTTTTTTCCCCCACGGTCATCTCACAGAAATCCAGACATATTGTCGCTGGGGAAACCTGGTCTTCAATGTCTTTTGATTGATTGAATACTTCATCAGTCCCAAATGTAAACAACACACGGCACAGTCAGACATTAAGGGCTCTATTTTGATTGTCTTAAGTAACAGCTCTTATGCTCTTAACTTAAAGGCCTGTCCATACTGTCTCCGACCACCGAAGTTTTTGTCAGAAAGGTCCGGTTCAACTACTAAATGACGTCACTCGCATCTTCTGAAAAGCATTACCCCGAATTAGAGTTCAGAAAGCTGCACGTCGGAAATTCTGAACTCTCCGATGAAGAGTTCGGTGCTCGGAGACAGTATGGACAGGCCCTGTAAGGCTAAAAGGATATAGGATTAAAAAAAGGGTGAAGAAGTGCTTTGATGTATTATTGTGTTAACACACGGGTGACTAACAGGTCATTTTGACCGATTTTGAGATCGCAAAGTGTAATAACTCTCCCCGTGAAGGTCTCAGAAATTTCCCCTTCCATGACTTTTCCTAAATACTCAAGACATATGTTCTCGTTTTTTTTCCCCCCTTCTGAAACGTTTCCTAAGTATTAAATAATATACCATTATACCACTCTGACTGTTAGTTATCGGTCCTAAAGACAGGTCTCACCCATTCCGCCCCCTCCCGTTTTGCGCTCCCCATTTGAGAGGTCAATCAAAATGCTAATTCACATTTGGAAGACAATAGAACCCCCGCTGGCAGCAGGGTAGGAGGTGTTGCTCTCCTGGGCCAAAAGGGAGAGAATTTACCTGCCACTTTGACTGATAAATGCAGTCAGAGTGGAAGTGATTTTTTTCAGTCACCCGAGTGTTAATGTGTTATGCTATATGTTGATGAATTGAACATATAATGCAGGACCACAATGTAAAGTCACCAGGGCTTTATAGCGAGTGTTTTAGCCTTAAGATCTGACTGTAGCTCGTGATGTTTATGTGTCTGACTAATGAAGTATTCAATGAATGAAACGTTTAACAAAAACCATAACAGTTTTCTGAAAAAGTTTATATCTAAATCAGTGGTTCTCAATCTTTTTTTAAATCAAGGACCCCCAGTATTTGGCCGCGCACCCCCGATCTCAACAATATAATTTGTTCCAGGGACCCCCGGAAGCAAATGTTTGCTTTAAACGAAACGCCACCAAATGCCTGCACAAACAGACAAAAAAGACCAGACTGTTGCCGAAATATCGCTAATAGGCTACAGTAAGTCAGTACACCACAGCACACAACACCCTGCCGATGGAAGTACAGTAAAGGCTTTTATGTCTTTATTTGGATGGTACTGTCAGTACAGTACAGTACAGTACAGTACAGTACAGTACAGTACAGTACAGAGACTGACAGGAAACAGGGGAGAGAATCGGGATAATGACACGAAGCAATGGTCTGCCAGGCCAGGGAATCGAACTCCCTGTCGAGAGAGAGAGAGAGAGAGAGAGAGAGAGAGAGAGAGAGAGAGAGAGAGAGAGAGATAGAGATAGAGATAGAGATAGAGAGAGAGAGAGAGAGAGAGAGAGAGAGAGAGAGAGAGAGGCCCCTAGCAGAGAAAGTTTGAACCCTAAAATGTACTGGACACCAATCATTCGGTGCCAGTCAGAGATAAGGGCGAACAAGATGGACTAAGACAAGATGGGGAGAGAGGGAGAGAGAGAGAGAGAGAGGTGAACACAAATCAATTTGTCTCCACACAGCACTTTATTTTTCTTTTCTTTTTTTTCTGCAGGGCTTTTAAGGGTACGTCTACTTACTTCATCCACACACACACACACACACACACACACACACACACACACACACACACACACACACACACACACACACACACACACACACACACACACACAGACAAGTTTGGGTTACTATCCAGCAGGCACGTGCACACATAGACATCAAAGGGGGCTTGAGCCCCTGCCCCTTTATCCGTCTGTTAAAAAGTGCCCTCTCCAGACCATGAATGCAGCTTTTACTATGGTGAAAGAAATGTAAAAGCCCCTCTTTCCATGCCATACCTGAAGGCAGTATTCAAGAGAATTGCCTTGTCCAAACTCTCCTGAACTTGAATGCAGCATCTTATGTTGGAAGAATTGGCCTCTCTGTGTAGAAATCCATGCCGTTATGCCACATCTCCAGTATTGACTTCAGTTCAGTGAGGGATCAAGCACAGAAAATAGACGATCTCCAAGCTCACAATGCATCCCATTGCCACGTGTTGTGAGCTTGGAGGTCTGCTATTTTCAATATTTTCACCAAAAGGCCCTTTTAGAAATGTCAGCCCCTGCCTCTCTAACATTCTCTGCAAGTCCCTGCTATGATCCAGTGCCCATCTACACTGTCGTCACTGTTGGTCAAAAATAGCTAAACCTACGTTGGAGGAGGAGATGTGACTTTTAATCACCAACGCAGGGAGATTCAAGGACAGATAAATCAAAACGAGTCAGTTCATGAATTCTTAAAGAAAGGGACTGCATGACTCACAGGAGTGACACAAAAGCAGAGGTGGAAAAACAACATTTGAAAAACAGTGGTGTAAAGTAACTAAGTACATTTACTTAAAGGAGTAGTTCACCACTTTTCAACCTGTCTTCATATAATAGGTCCTCACTAATGTTCATGATAAAATATCACAATTTTTTTCTACTCAGTCCAAGTCTCCTAGGAGAGCTGTGGGAAGTTCAGAATCCATCGTCTTGTGACATCATCATTTTCCAAAAAAAAAAAAAATCAATATTTTTGAAAAATATATTTAGATTTTTATTATCGCGAGAACAATGGCTTCCACTTTAAAATTGCAACTTTTCAGGAATAGAAAGCCTGCAGTTTCTATAGGCTGGATTGGCAATCGATTATGTCACAAGACGATGGGTTTCTGACCTGCCCACAGCCCTCCTCTGAAAAAAAAAGAAAAAAAGAAAAAAGCTATTTTTGAGTGAGGACCAATTATATGAACATAGGTTGAAAAGTGGTGGAGTGCCCCTTTAAGCACTGTACTTAACTCTTTTACTGCTTCCGACGTTCCCGTTCGCCCCAGTTTGGACGGCGGCGCGTTGCCAATACGGCTCGTTCTTTTTACCTCGTCTGATGACTGTAAGCTGATGGGGGGTCGCGCAGTCGTGTACAGTAAAAACATCTCCCGTAATGCTGCTCTCAAAAATCCACCGCACGTTAGCAATAATGAAGTCCCAAATCACTTCCTGGCTGTTTTCTGTGGATCTGTTCTAAAAAATGATTCTATGCTCTGAATGTATGGCAACCGGAGCGGCCCAATTCACATTAATTCTTGCATAAGGCTGCCCTCTGCCGCCAGTATGGCCAAAGTACACATTTGACCGTCCATTGTAAAATGATTTAGTTTAGAAAGAACCAATAGATAATTTTCTATAACATCGCAAAGGTAAGCTGCTTTTTGCTGGCACCAGCCCCAATAAATAAATAATAACATCTGGCAGTAGGACAGTGTACACTTTTGAGGTATTTGTACTTTACTTCAGTATTTCCAGTTTTCAGTACTTTTACTTCTACTCCACCACATCTGATATCCAAATATTGTACTTTTACTCCACTACATTTATTTGAAAACATAGTTACTAGTTACTTTGCCGATATAAATGATTATGGTATATTATAAAACATACATTAATGCACTACAATAATATTCTATGCCTTGGCTATTTGAAAATAGCCAACGTGTCGCATCGCGACACATTGTGAGCTTGTAGATCTGCTTGTAGATGAGCTTGTAGATCTGCTTGTAGATCTGCTTGTAGATGAGCTTGTAGATCTGCTTGTAGATCTGCTTGTAGATGCGCTTGTAGATCTGCTTGTAGATGAGCTTGTAGATCTGCTTGTAGATGAGCTTGTAGATCTGCTTGTAGATGAGCTTGTAGATCAGCTTGTGGATCTGCACTCACTGCACTCACTACACTGAGCACACACCCGGAGCGCTTTTCCTAACGCACCCTATATGAACTGGTGGGTGTGGCCACGTAAAAACATAATTTTAACTCTTTCTGTACACTTTTTTGAAATAAAAAACAATCTTCCTCCTAGTATAATCATAATACCTGATCATCATGTTTTCGGGGGGAAAAAATCATGGCACCCCATCTTTAAAAAAAATGATAGATGGACGGATGGATGGACGGACGGCAGTGAATATACCATTAGGCCTCGTCATCCCGCATGTGAGAGAGCTATATAATAAGCCAAGATGGAATCCCCTCGGCTCTGTGTGTGTGTGTGTGTGTGTGTGTGTGTGTGTGTGTGTGTGTGTGTGTGTGTGTGTGTGTGTGTGTGTGTGCGTGTTTGTGGCATCCATGCATGTCTGTGTGTGTGTGTGTGTGTGTGTGTGTGTGTGTGTGTGTGTGTGTGTGTGTGTGTGTGTGTGTGTGTGTGGATTCACGTGCATGTCCCTTGTGTACTAGTTACTGTAGTTACTGTACTTACTGTATGCCTTCCACTGACAGACCTGCGTTCTCATAACCATCGCCGTCGGGTAGAAACCTCGTATCTACAGGTTTCAAATGTGTTTTTTCGTAAAGCAAAACCCTGCTTCATCATACAAGACTGTCACACCAAACGAGTGAAAACAGCAGATCTACAAGCACACAATGCCTCGCCCCGCGAGGCATTGTGTGCTTGTAGATCGGCTGTTTTCACTAGTTTTAAATCATTTTTAAAATGATAAATACAAAACGAACGGTTTTGGACATACAAGGTTTCCACCCGACAACGACAATATGGTCGTTGCAGGCAGAAACCTCTTACCTCTATAGTTTACACATCTGCGTGCGTGCGTGCGTGCATGCGTGCGTGCGTGTGTGCGTGTTTCTGTGTGCGTGTTTCTGTGTTTATGTGTGTGTTGGGGGCTTAATTATGTGATTTTTTATGGCATAATCATTTGGCCCTATAAAGCCAGGAGCCTCTTGACACACACACACACACACACACGCACACGCACACGCACACGCACACGCACACACAGGATGGTTATGTGTCGACTCCTGCTGCTCATTCTCTCAGTGTGAAATAAATCATTCATGCTCTTCTAGACTATGGAAGTAAACAACCCCACATTTATCCTTCTAAACGTCGCTGTCGGCTGGAAACCACTTAAGTCCAGAACTGTCCCTCTTTTTTATTGGAGGCGTGGCTTAAACCAGGCCTCCAATGCACATTTACAGTTTTCAAACTGTAAACGTATCAAACTGGCCCCCACCGGCGAGACTTTGAAATCTCGCCTTAAGTCCCACTTTCACATCTTGGGCTTTTGATCCCGTTTGAGCGTTCTGTGATCTCTGCTCAGATTCACCGTAGTCTGCTGACGCTGCTGCGTCTTGTATTCTGTTAGTGGTGATGTGTTTCTGTTTGTCTTCATGGTGCTTTTGTGTGACAGACTTTTTTTTCCAAATTAATGGCATATGACCTGAGAAGCGATGTTATTTCAATTACCGTATTTTCCGGACTATAAGGCGCACTTAAAAGCCTTTAATTTTCTCAAAAAACTACAGCGCGCCTTATAGTCCAGTGCGCCTTATATGGATCATTCATTGACATTGACATTCCCTTTAGCACAGCTCCATCTGTTGGATGCATAACGCAACGGTAGCGTCTATTATGTGCGCCTTATAGTCAGGTGCGCCTTATATATGAAAACAGTTTGAAAATAGACCATTCATTGACAGTGCGCCTTATAGTCAGGTGCGCCTTATAGTCCAGAAAATACTGTAAAACACATTTTGGTATACAAGTGAGTTTTCTAATTGAAACCATTGCGTGCACCGGGGTTTGTTGACCGTTGGTTGACCGTTGGTTGGTGCACCGGTATGATCGGTATGCCTGAAACTCATCCAGTGAGAAAGGTTCTGTGTCGCAAAAATAACCGTGATTAAAATGGGTTAATTGTTTGAATCATGTTAATTTTCTGTAATTAAAGCTATACTTGGATAAAGGCACTATAATAAGGGGATTTTATCAGATATTTGACAAATCTGTGAACTAAATCGTTACCAAGAAATTTCTTCACCAATGTAAAATGTAAAATGTAACTAAACCATCATTTTGTGGGGGCATTTTTAGCCCAAGGAATGTTTTTTCGTGAAAAACAAATGCCTGCAATGGATTCAGCATCATGAAAAACCCCTAGTTTGACCCCTCACGTTCTACTTATAGTAGGGGGAATTAAGTGCAAAATCGTTACGCGGCGGATAAAAGCATGACATTTGATACAGAGGTCCCTTGGGTCATCCAAAAACATCCTAGAAGGGGTGCCCAAAAAAATCTTAAACAGGAAGTGAGTTATGGACAAAAGTCAAAATGGACGCTTAAACTGTTGACCGTTGACTCAAAAGACACCAAAAGAATCTCCAAAAAGCATAAGATTTGGCACACATGTCCCTTGGGTCATCCTAAAACATCCTAGAAGGGGTGCCCAAAAAAATCTTAAACAGGAAGTGAGTTATGGACAAAAGTCAAAATGGATGCTTAAACTGTTGACCGTTGACTCAAAATAATCTCCAAAAAACCTATAGAATCTCATAGACGCATACACTTTGGCACATGTATCCCTTGGGTCATCCTAAGACATCCTAGAAGGGGTGCCCAAAGAAATCTGAAACAGGATGTTAGTTATTGCCTAATTTACAGTATTGACAGATGATGTAAAAGACACCTAAAGAGTAAAGAATATCATAAAGGCATGAAATGTGGTACAAATATCCCTTGGGTGATCTTAACGCATCCTACAAGGGGTGCCCAAATATGTTTTAAACAGGAAGAGGGTTTTTGTCGAATTTCAAAGTGGCCACCTAAAGCAGTTGACACAAAAGAGAACATAAAGGGACACTATATAAACATATTATTTGGCATTTAGGCCTTCACCTTATTATATCCTAGAAGGGGTTATTTATTTGTTTGGGAAGGGACCATACTGAAGTAATTCTAAAAGACTGTTTAAACAGTTGACAGCTGCACAGTCTGCATAAACCTGGGGTATTTTTCAGTCTACCTTCTGTGTACATCCCCCTTCTCTGTGTACATCATCTCCCCCTTCTCCGCTCCCTCCACTGGCTCCCATTTGCTGCCCGCACAGAGTAAACAGAGAATGGCACTACCATACCATCAAAACCCGATAGAACCCTACCCTTAATGTACTTTAGTCTTTGAACCTTCTTTATTTATCTAACCCTCTGCATGCATATTCATACTTATTTTACTCTGCATCTTATCTTCAGCATATTCTTATCTTACTCCCTGCATTTCTATTTTGCACTCTACATCTTCTTGCTTATTTTGGTCTATCTTCACTCTATCTTTTCTTCTAGATCATTACTGTTTTTTTGTGATTAGTGTTTAGTAACTATTCATGTGTGCCATTTCATAATGACCAGCACATTGACCTAATGCTGTGCAAGGTAACCCAGCATCCCAGCATCTACACTTTCTCGAACAGAGGGGCTACTGCTCGATTTGAATGTTGTAGCAGTGCAGCCTGTGTGGGAGGAATGGTTTCCATTGAGAGACAATTATGAGCAAACAGGTCCTCCCAGTTTCATAATAGCGACTTTAAGCTTTTGACGGCTACGGCAGATGAAAATGGTAACCGGAAATGATCATCGCTCGATAGATAAACCTGTCGCCGTCGCGGCCGTCTCTACAACGCCAGAAGCTCCCTTCCCACGTAGTGGCTGGAACGTCTGCTGCCTGTATGTATCACCATGGGAACCAAAGAGTTCAGTAAAAGAGGTGGGACCCCGTCGCCGATGGCTGTTCGCTTAAAGATTTTGACTGCTACGGCGATTACGTCATAGCAGCCGTTGTCCCGCCTCACGTTGCGGTTGTAGAAATGGGCTGCTTAAACGGCCTAATGTCCGTTGTCTTGTCATACAGAACACAGGTGTATATTTCAAGCACTGTAACACTGTTTGATTCTTGGCTAAGCACTTCAAAAGGATTAACCATACAATAAATAACCCCTTCTGGGATAATAAGCAGTACTCCAACTTATAGGCTTTTATGAAGTCCCTTTATAATAATGATAGCTCAAATGTATATAGCTATTTTCTAAGTACCCAAAGTCGCTTTACATAGGGAAAGGAAGGAACCAACTTTGTGTTCTTTTGGGTCAACTGCTTTAGGTGGTCATTTTCCATTTTGTTTAGCTGTTTCAGATTATTTTGGGCACCCATTCTAGAATGTCTTAGGATGCTTTTGTATGCTTTTATGAGATTTTTTAGTTGTCTTTTGAGTCAATCGCCAATACTGTAGGTGGCCATTTTCAATTTTGTCATTAAGTTCCTGTTTCAGATTTATTTGGGCACCCCTTCTAGGATGTCTTAGGATGACCCAGGGGACACATGTGCCAAAGCGTATGCCTTTATGAGATTCTATAGGTTTTTGAGTCAATAGCCAACACTGTAGGTGGCCATTTTCAATATTGTCATTAATTCACTTCCTGTTTAAGATTTCTTTGGGCACCTCTTCTAGGATGTCTTAGGATGACCCAAGGGACATGTGTGCCAAATATTATGCTTTTTGGAGATTATTTTTGTGTCTTTTGAGTCAACGGTCAACAAGTTTAGGTGGCCATTTTGACTTTTGTCCATAACTCACTTCCTGTTTAGGTTTTTTTTCGGGCACCCCTTCTAGGATGTTTTAGGATGACCCAAGGGACATGTGTGCCAAATTGAATGCTTTTTGGAGATTATTTTGGTGTATTTTGAGTCAGTCAACAGTTTAAGCTGCCATTTTTACTTTTGTCCATAACTCACTTCCTGTTTATGATTTTTTGGGGCACCCCTTCTAGGATGTTTTAGGATGACCCAAGGGACATGTGTGCCAAATCTTATGCTTTTTGGAGATTCTTTTGATGTCTTTTGAGTCAACAGTCAACAGTTTAGGCGGCCATTTTGAAATGTGCCCATAACTCACTTCCTGTTTAAGATTTTTTTGGGCACCCCTTCTAGGATGTTTTAGGATGACCCAAGGGACATGTGTACCAAATTTGGTGCTTTTATCCGCCGCGTAACGATTTGGCCATTTTCTGAGGTTAATTCCCCCTACTATTAAAGCAGATTTATGTTTTGTATTTTTTTTTCCTGTATAGTAAGGTTAATGGGACACAAACTCTCATCAGTTTTTTATGAAGTTTCCCCCGGGAGTTGAATTTCAACCTTTTAGTACATAATTAGACCTTTAGAAACACATTGGTGAAGAAATTTCTTGGTAACGATTTAGTTCGCAGATTTTCCTGTTTCCCTTAATACTACCATTTACCATGGCCTTCAGGGCTTCTGTGATATCCCCGCCCCGTGTTGGAACTGTAATAACAGCAAAATTCATGTTGAACCGAACTACTCTTTTCGGTCCGTGTTAGGGCATTAACGACTTGTGATGTTTGCAAGTCGACTCGACTCAAAAAGTTGAGTTGAAGTCGACTTTATCGTTTGATGACGTCATCACATCACACACGACCCTCCAATTATTTTGGGGGGTCCCCAGATGATTAACTTAATGTGAAACACTGTTTTCTCACTCAACTGTAAACAAACCAACACAGAGTTTAAGTATATAGACTATAGAGGGTATCTGCACATTTCTAAAGCACCAATTTGAGGACTTTTTAAAAACTCTAAAATGGCAAATTAAACATTGTCCAAATTGTCAAATATATAGAAATTGTGAAAATAGCCGATATACATGCTCACAACGTTGTGTGCATGTAGATCTGCTATTTTTTTCTGCTATAGAAAGTATATATATATTATTATTTGTTTCAACTTCGCCTTTCGACTTTCTCTGGTGGGAGTCGACTTGCGTAATGAAGTCGACTGAGTCGACTTGTCAACTTTTTCATCGCCCTAGTCCGTGTACCTCGTCGTGCTGCGGTGCAAACGTGGGGTTTCTCTGCGTTTTACCACACATCATTCATGCCCCGCTGCAGACAACCGAAACCTGCTGGATTTCACCACAAAACAAGGCTAAAAAAAACCTTGTTTTGAGTGAGTGCTAAACACACAGCGGGGGACAGAGGAGCTTTACAGACCCCATGCTGAGAGCCTTCCCACTGTGGCTGATGCTGCTTATGTCATGAAGGCCTCTAATCCATCCAGACCCGGAATTATTGTATACTCTAGCTCAGGGGTCTTCAACGTTTTCAGGCCAAGGACCCCTTAGTTGAGAGAGAGAGAGATGAAGCAGGGACCCCCCACAACCTTCTCATAGAGTTTCACTGTTTGACAACTCAATCGTCAGTGTATTTTGGATTCATGTCAATGTGTGTTTTCTTAAACAACTTGAACTGTCAATACTTAATAAACTTGACCTTTCACTCTGTACTTTGTCTGCTCTTTTCCCCCTCTACACCAAATCTCTTTGCTGCGAGGCGTTGTGAGCTTGTAGATCGGCTATTTTTGGCTAAAGTTCACAGAATATGCAGACTAGGGTTCAAGTGGTTAATATAAAAAGGAAGAAAAAAGTTTCTATCACTCAACGATTTGGAGGACCCCCTGTAGTAACTCTGAGGATCCCCTGTTGAAGACCCCTGCTGCTATATATAAAATGTATTTTTTAAAGTGAACATTAATTTTGTAACTCAAATATTTGTTTCTGGGGGGGTCCCTGATACTTAATATTTTGAGACGGAGGTTGGCGGCCAAATACATAACACCTAGGGGTCCTTGACATGAAAGAGTTTGAGAACCACTGACGTAGAAAACATGCATTTTTTTTCTTCCAAAAACCTTAGAAGGATTTGTAAGACATTTAAATCACATTTAAAATATTCAAAGACTTGTAGAGAAATGTTCAAGATTTTTCACAACAAAAATGCAGATCTACAAGCTTGCAGCGCGGCACTCGGTGCTGTGCTGTGAGCTTGTATATCTGCAATTTTTTTTAATAGTTAAAGCATAAAATAATGGTTATAGTGACAATGCGTTCCCGGGCTATATGGACTAATCCATTCCACTGTGGTCGCACATCACAGGGAAGAAGGGAGATTAGTGGGTGGGGTGTCGCCACTTTTATTTCAGCATAGGTGACTCACACACACACACACAGCACACGCTCGCACGCACGCACAAACGCACGCACGAACGCACGCTGGCTCGCTTGCACGCAAACGCGCACACACACTGTTGTGTTACAATACTTGTGAGGGCATGGAATGGCGTTCTTTAAAGAGGTGGTGCCATAGTTTGGTACTTTTTCTGGTTTTCATATGTCTAGGAGGTTGACAGTAGTTCATTAGACCCCCTGGTGTGGTCGTAATGAGCAATTATGCATTCTCTTTTTATTTGGGTTTTTAGCTGGAGGATGCCACCTGCTTGGTCAGACGTGCCGTTCCAAAAACACCCATACTTATTACATCATAGAATCAACCCCTCCCCTAATTACCATTCACCCAACACACGTGGGTGTGGCTAACTTCAGCTGGGTCACCAACCACCATGACAACCATGCATACCAATGAACTGGTGGGTGTGGCCACATAAAAACATAATTTTAACTCTTTCTGCACACTTTTTGGGAAATATTCTTCCTCCTAGTATAATCATAATAGTAGATAATCATGTTTTATAGGGGTGAACATCATGGCACCCCATCTTTAACCCTATAACGCTGGAAATGAGCGATCTACAAGCTACCTACAGTACAAGCTATGTACAAACAATCTACAATTTCCGGTGCATTAAACCGGCATGCAGCTCAACGCCAGATGTGCAAGCATTTCAAAACTTCCTACGTCCAGTGGCAAGACAGTAGAATTTCAGGGGATTGGCAGTACATTGAGCTTGTAGATCAGCTATGTTTATGACCTTCTCTGACCTCGAAGTTGAAATCTACCTATGAAGGTGGATTCTGCTTTTCAATGGGAATGGAGTGGTTTCTTGCCATCTGCGAGTTTCTGCAAAAAAGAAAGAAAAAGAAAACTGTGGATAAAACCTGTGGCATTTGCAGGAAACTTTCAGGAAAAGTGCAGTAAATACTAAGTAATAGTTGAAACAGCACATCTGTATGTATATTGTTCACACATAACTCCAACCCTAGAATAAACCACTAAACTAAAAGGGCCCTATTTTCACCAGTGCCTTAACTTGCCCCCTTTCCTAAAAAAAGAAAAGGAAAAAAACACACAATTGGCTTTCTCTCAAATTATACCGTCTATACTTAATGTGGGGGCAATTTGGCCCTCGCAAGCATAGCAATACCAGCACACACACACACGCACGCACGCACGCACGCACGCACGCACGCACGCACGCACGCACGCACGCACACACACACACACACACACACACACACACACACACACACACACACACACACACACACACACACGCACACGCGCAGGTACGTAACAGCGTGAAATGTGACTGGTGTGGGATCAGCGCGTGCAGCTTGCAGAGAAGAAAGGCAGGGGGAGACTTGCAGCCTGCATGCGATCCGAGAGCCTCCCACAGTGAAGCACTCTGGGTAATACCGCCAAGAGGATTGAGACGGACACGCTTCCCGTGATGACGCCAGCAGCGACACGGATTAACCCTTCAAAGACACCTGAGGCGCGTTCTAACAAAAGCCTTCAGTCTGTCAGTCAGTAGTTGTCAAACTTTTTCTTTTCTTTTTCCTTTTCTTTTCTTATAAATAAATAGAGTGCTTGAGTAAATGTACCTAGTTACTTTACACCACTGACTTCAATGTAACCTCAGACTGCATCAACAGATGTGGAGGGGCAGGGCTCCAGACTAACTTTTTCACAGGTAGCACTGGTGCCACCTACGTTTTAATTAAGTAGCACCATCAGAAATTAGGTAGCACCATATTTTTCTTTGTATAGCGTATTAGCGTGGTATTAATACATAGCCTTATTATACTGATGACAGTTGTGTTCATTTCCATACCATAAGCCATTTCAATTTGCCTTGATGTAAAGATTGACAATGACCCAAACTTGATATTTGCTAAATATTTTAATCTGAACTTTAGGTTTCTCTGCATGAGCAGCAGTAAAAATAGGTCAGCATTAAGGCTGTGTGATATTAGGAAAGCCTTTGATATTCGATATAATGTTGTTGAATACCCCGATTTTGCTTCAATTTAATATTTGCAAACTAAAGACATTAATTCAAGAAAGAATATCTCGGCTAACAAAGGCAATATAGAACTATGAATTTCAACTTGCACAACGTAGACTAAATGCAATAGGCCTGCTTTCATGCAGGATGGAAAAATAAAATTGTCCTTATGGTTTTAGAGTGAGATACTGGGAAGTAAGCTGCTTGATCAACAGAAAACGTTCACTTGGACACACACACACACACACACACACACACACACACACACACACACACACACACACACACACAAGACACCAAAGACAGAAAAGTTTACAGCTGCCGTTCATTTGAGCTAATTGGCTATGAAGTGAGAAGCGCATTTTGGGCACTGAGGAATTTAACGAGTCACACAGCTGTTTTAACGTAACAGTAGGTTAATGTAACCAACGGTGGAAACATCCACGAGCGATTGCTAATCAATAGCTAATCTAATAGCAAACAAACAACCTGTGGATTATAGATTATCCAGTTCGAGATGACAACAGAAAAAAGCATGGTTATACAAAGAAAGGTTAGTATATATGTGATATCTATCCAATGTGAGCGAGAGAGAGAGAGAGAGTCTGTCTGTCTGTCTGTCTGTCTGTCTGCGTGTGTGACCCACCACCGGACCAACGCTAAAGTGTGTGTGTGTAGTACTGTGTGTGTAATGTATGTGAGTGAAAGAGAAGGGGAGGGGCCGAGCATAGGCTCTGCAGGCAGGCAGCCAGGGAGAGAGAGAGACGGAGCGAGAGAGAGAGAGAGGCGTCAGGCGATCCTCGATTGAGGATTTTCTTTTTTTTCCCTCTTTTTTTTCAACTCGCACCAGCGCGACCTGGTTGAATTTTAACTCGCACTTTATGAAATTAAGTCGCATATGCGACCTAATAGCTCGCACCCTGGAGCCCTGTGGAGGGGGAAAAGAAGGGGGGGAAAAGGAAATGTTTTGTGTCAGAAAATTCCTGTGTTGAGAAGCAAGGACCCCAGGTCTTTGACACATCTAGCCTATTCTACAGCAATATGTTGTTATACCAAATTCATAAAACTCAATTCAAATGTCCACTGTTAGTTAGGGAATATTATCAGAATAAGGTCAAATCTGGGATTAAATTCCCTTCACCAATGTGTTTGTAAAGCTGTGTCTAGTAACAACGTTTGGAATTCAAAATCCCTAACCTCGCCCACCAGGTGTTAGTTCACAACAGGCCGTTTGGTTTCCGCCTAAAGCGCGGAAACCACTAGAAGAAGCGGCGTCGCTTTGATTTGGTTCCCTCCGTTTGTTTCCCCAATCCCTTTTAAAATGCTTGAGTAGCCTAGTGTAGTCTTGCCAGTCTCTAAAAGTTGGACTAAAAGATGCATATACCAAACACATTTTTCAAAAGCAAAACTACTCCGCATCATCGTTTATTAGGTAGGCCCTAAAAGTATGTCCTTGAGCGCAGGGGAATTATTTTGGGTTAAAACTGAATCCGGTTTGATAGTTCCGGCAAATTGTAGTCCTTTGAGTACTACAACATGACGTAAAGTGGTTTCCTCTCCCGACCGGATCAAACCTCGAAAAGTGAAGTGATCCCAGACTACAAAATCCCTATGGGGATTTTTTTTTTTTTTTTTTTTACTTTACTATACAGGAAAAAAAATACAAAAAGTAATTCTGCTCTAAAGGAGTAGTTCACCCCCAAAATGACTTTTTTTCTATTGATTACTCATGCCATGGAGACTTGAGTTCAATAATATTTTTAATGTTTTGTCGCATTCCTAAGACAAAAATGTGAGTACAATGAATGTACCCCCATTGGTTCCGGATGAGGACCCAAATGCATTCGGGTCCCCATCCGAAAACAATGGGGGTACATTTACTATAATATTTTTTTTTTGTCTTTTTTTTTTTTTTGTCTAATCCTAACCCAATGTGACATATGCCAAAAAAATATTATTGAACTCAAGTCTCAATGGTGTGACTAATCAATATATATTTAAAAAAAAAAGAAAACATTTTGGGGGTGAACTACTCCTTTAAATCAGCGTTTGAGGGGTCAAACTAGGTAGGGGTTTGTCATGATACCGAATCCATTGCGAGCATTCCTTGCTGGGCTAAAAATATGGTTTAGTGATGAGTCATCACTTTTCACAGCATGCCTGAACAACATTCAGGGAACATCTCAGAATGCGGAGCCCTTTAACGCCAAGCTTAAAGGGGCACTCCACCACTTTTCAACCCATGTTCATATAATTGGTCCTCACTCAAAAATAGCTTTTTTTTTTTTCTCTCTCAGAGGAGGGCTGTGGGCAGGTCAGAAACCCATCGTCTTGTGACATCATCGATTGCCAATCCAGCTTATAGAAACTGCAGGCTTTCTATTCCTGAAAAGTTGCAATTTTAAAGTGTAAGCCATTGTTCTCGCGATAATAAAATCGAAATATTTTTTTTCAAAAATATTGATTAATTTCTTTTTTGGGAAAATGATGATGTCACAAGACGATGGATTCTGAACTTCCCACAGCTCTCCTAGGAGACTTGGACTTAGTAGAAATAAATTGTGATATTTTATCATGAACATTGGTGAGGACCTATTATATGAAGACAGGTTGAAAAGTGGTGAACTACTCCTTTAACTAACTTGACGTGAGTATTCGTGAATACACCGTAGTTATAGAATCTTCTTATCTCTGTATATATTCCTTATTCCATATTTCCTTTTCCGTAAATTAACGCCCTACACTTGCATGCATGCCTTCACACATGACGGCACTTTAGACTTTAGAGGAGTGCTTTTCATTGTCACTTGCTGTTGGTATTCATGGCTGCCAGTTCCCACCTGATGTTGTGTGTGAGTTCTGCCTGCTCCAGATCGTACTGAATGACTGCTAGCTTGCATAACGTCTTGAGACTAGGACTCAAGTCTAGGATGAACAGGTCTTTGGGCTTGTTGTTTGAGCCAAAGAGGATGATACGATCTCCCACCATGCAACAGCACATCTCATCCATCTTAGACGGTCCTTTCCCCTTGGGCTCAACCTTCTTCCAGGAGAAGTTCTCTGGGTTGAGTTTCCACAGATCACTGAAGGCCTGTTCCAAGTTGCAACCACCAGATATGTACAGCTCTCCATTGTAGGCAAAGGCTGAATGACACCAGCGTCTCTCTGGAAGAAGCTGTGCAGAAGGTGCGTTCATCCAGCAGTTGGTCTCTGTGTCAAACACTCTGATGGTGTTTGAGTACTGATAACTCCTGCCATCCCGGCCTCCAAATGCAAACATCCTTGTCCCGATGATGGTGGCAGAGTGACAGATTGAAGCAGGTGGTGCAGTGCCTCTGGCGTTAATTACAGACCAGACCATTGTGGCGGTGTCCAACCTGTAAGTGTCATTAGTGTATCTAGTCAGCTGGTTGTATCCTCCATGGATAAACATGACTTTCCCCAAGACACAGGCTGAGTGGAAGCGCCTCCCCTCCGGAACAGACCCAGAAACCCTGGGTTTGAACCATCTGTGGGTGTCCACTTCAAACACATAAAGAACGCTGCAGTAAGGTAACCCTCCCCAGATGTAGATGATGTCTTCAACCAGCACGGCTGTGTGTCCCCGGCGCTTGGATGGAGGAAACTCAACGTGAAGATCTCTTCCTGTTGTCACCCGGGTCAACTTCCTCCAGCGTAAAGACACTGTGTTGAAAACGTCTTCATCAATCTGAGCCGTCTTGCGATAATAGAATCCTCCAAAGTAGTACACCTTCTCTCCAACGGTAACAGCAGAATAAGAGCCTTCTTTTGGTTCTCCAGTCATATGTACTGTCCAGCAAAACATGTCTCACACCGTGAATCACATCGGAGTTATAAAAGCCCTGCTCTGAAAAAAACAATGAAGTCCTAATGAGCGTTTTATTGCTTTTATCGTTTGATGACGGTTGATCTCCGAATATGGCAAAACTGAATCCTCCCGCGCTACACAAGGAATCACTGAACACTGTTCAACTGTATTGACAAAAATATTCCTTAACAAGCCCCTATAGGAGCAGCTGGAGTTGTTGTGGTAAAAGTCCTGTGTCGATTCATTTTAAAGGACCGAGTGATGTCAGTACGTAGAATTACCCAATGACGTTACTCCAACCGACTGGCGTCTGGACGATGTCACCAGAACGTCAACACGTCATTAAACACAGGCGAATGTCGATATTGTGACATGACACTTGATCGACGTTCCGTTCTTTCGATGCGGCTGAATTCTAACCTGGTGAGTATAGCTAACCTGCCGATGCTGGTGAGTCGTTAACCGGGTGAATGTTAACCTCTATGCCTAAACCTAACCCGAACTCTAACCCTGACCTCAGTAACCCGACGCGGGTGAGAAGCTAACCTGTCGACGCTGGCACCCTCCCGTAGGCGAAGTAATGACACGTAGAAAAAAGTGAGATTTCCCCGTTAAACACATTAACCCATTTAGGCCTAGGATTATTGACTACTTTAACTCACTGAACGCCATAAACGACTAAAACGTCTTTGATCTTGAGTGCCATAAAGTTTTATCATTTTTTCATAATTGTAATTTCCAAAAAATCGCTCTAGAAGTTAGCCATAAGCCTCCGTGACCGGAGCGCCACGACAGATTTGACTGTAGCACCGGTGTAACACAGTCCGACGGGAAACCGGTATAACCGAACATTGGTTCCGGCCGTTTTAATGTTAATAATAAAACGTTCGTTTATACACTTGCCGTGCTTCCCAGTCGAAGAATAAGTACTCAAAAAACTCGAAAAAATAACGCAATTCCAGCCGTGCCATCCATTCGGCCATCAGAGCCCTTGATAGCGATCGGCAGGGCTTGGAAGTGTTATAGCATGTTAGCAAAAAGGCCTGGCACTGATGTAAACAACTAGGCCCGGACCAAAACAAAATGGACGTGTCTCTTCCTTCTTCTGATGTGTGATCAGATAGTAGGAGAACACCACCTGGTGGTTTTCAAAGGCCATTACACTCTAGAGAACACACAGGCCCAATGACAGCATGAACATATGATGATGATCAAGACATCTTACACATGTTCTATTGAAGCCCAAATCTAATGATAGGATATATATATATATATATATATATATAAATATACATGTTTTAATTTGTAAGAGGGGTAGTGTGGCTTTCGATAGAAGCATAGATTTATATATGTAATTTAAGTACAAAATATGATTTTGGCCCCCATAAAAAGGTAAAATTAAACAAAATGGATGGCACCAGTTTTGTAGATTTTTAATAAAGGGTGGCAAGTTTAACCATTGAAAAATAGCAGATCTACAAGCTCACAGCGCGGCACCGAGTGCCACGCTGCGAGCTTGTAGATCTGCTATTTTTTTTAAATCATGATTTTTCTTTGCAAGTCTTTGAATATATCTATTTAAAAGTGAACATTTGTAAATCAAATATTTGCTTCTGGGGGGTCCCTGGAACAACATATTTTGAGATGGGGGTCCGTGGCTAAATACCTGTAATTCTGGGGGTCCTTGACATGAAAAAGTTTGAGAACCACTGATTTAGAGGAAGGATTTAGAAGTCGGGTCAGAGTTACTGAGTTACTAGGGCCCAAGGTGGGGGGGCCTTAATTATTTTATACTTTAGCTATTGAAAAATAGCAGATCTACGCGCTCTGAGCTTGTAGATCTGCTATTTTTGAAAAGTCAGGAAAATGTGTGCAAATCTGTGAATATATGCATTTTTAAAGCGAACGTTTGTAACTCAAATTGCTTCGGTGGCGTCCCTGGAACTAAATATTTTGAGATGGGGGTCCGTGGCCAAATACATATCATTTTGGGGGTCCTTCACATGAAAAGGTTTGAGCACCACTGACATAGAAACACAAGTTTTTCAAAAAACCTTAGAAGGATATTCAAAGACTTAAGCACAAATCTTCATTAGTTAAAGCACAAACTATACTGCATAATAATGCGTTCCCAGTCTAAATTGGTTAAAGCCCCTCCCCCTATGAAGAACATTCACAGGGGGCCCGCAGTGAATCCTTGTACCCAGGGCCCAGCATTTGGTGCCACACCCCTGTAGTATTTTGACATGTTGTGTGTTTTCAGCTTAGGGGTGGGCGATATGGTGATCAATATCGTTGAGACGATACAATGTATCCACGATATGCGTTTTTTCAGAAGTATCGTATATATCATGATACAATTGAGGGAGCCTTGTAAAGAAATCCTGTTTAATTGTTAATACAGAGATTCATTGCAGAATTCAATTAAAAATGCATTTTGGTCTAAATCAGTAGTTCTCAAACTGTAAAATGTCAAGGTCTCCACTTAACTCAAGTTACATACTTGTAAAGTTCAATTTAGACCTCCCAAGGAACCTTGAAAGTAACTTGAAAATTAACCATAACAACCAATGTGAAAAAGAATCGTGATAAAATCGTGTATCGTGATACAGCTTGGGAAAATATTGTGATATTGTATTTTTCCATATCGCCCACCCATATTTCAGCTCTTACACAAAATAATCTGTGTGTGTGTGTGTGTGTGTGTGTGTGTGTGTGTGTGTGCGTGCGGGCGTGCGTGCGTGCGTGCGTGCGTGCGTGCGTGCGTGCGAGTGTGTGTGTGTGTGTGTGTGTGTGTGTGTGTGTGTGTGTGTGTGTGTGTGTGTGTGTGTGTGTGTGTGTGTGTGTGTGCGTGAGTGTGTTTGGGTGAGAATATGAGTTCTAGCTCAGCCTTTCCTCAGCTGTCTCATAAAAAGCTATGCCTCATTGGCCGCTGCAGTCCAATGGAGCGACGAGCAACAACTGGAGTGCGGTCGTCCGCTATTGCCAGAGACCACGCTGCCAGTCATGTGACTACTGGCCAATCACAACGTGTCTTTTCCGTGACTTTCAATCCGCCCCCACTTGCCTCTGATTGGCCTAGAAACGTTTTGTTTCTGTGACGCACGTGGAAGTGGGAACGACCGGAAACAACCGGTCGCCGAGTCCCGCAATCTCACGCCTCAGAGCCAAAGGAGGCGTCTACCTTTCTGTGTCTAATGGTTCCCCTGAAGATGCAGAGAGAGAGAGGCGGTAATAGTAAGGGGATTCCATAAGATATTTGACCAATCTGCTAAGTAAATCGTTACCAAGAAATTCTTCACCAATGTGTTTCTAAAGGTGTGTAATAATATGTACTAAAAGGTTGAAATTCAACTCCTGGGGGAAACCTCATAAAAAACGGATTTGTGTTTGTGTCCCATTAACCTTACTATACAGGAAAAACATACAAAAAAAACATTTTTCACCGTTTTGTGGGGGCCATTTGTAGCCCACGGAATGTTTTTTTCTTGTAAAACAAATGCCTGCAATGGATTCAGCATCATGAAGAACCCCTAGTTTGAGTAAAGTTAATGGGACACAAACACAAATAATTTTTTTATGAGGTTTCCCCCAGGAGTTGAATTTCAACCTTTTAGTACATATTCATACACACCTTTAGAAACACATTGGTGAAGATATTTCTTGGTAACGATTTACTTTGCAGATTTTCTTATGTTCCCCTTACTATAATCCGGGATCACAGGCTAATTTTGAATCCCCAGGAAAAGTATAGAGCTGTGTGGAAATGTGATGTTTTCCAATCCGACGGAGAGGACGAGGAGAAGTGTGTAAAGGTGCAGTTTCTGGTAGAAAGTGCGTGGGCTTCGGCTGAGAACAGCTGCAGTGTTCCAGCAAAATGTTACACGGATTGATTAATTATACGATACAAATGAAAAAAAAAGAAGAAAAAAAAAGTAAAATGAGACTGTCTTACAACAAACAGCCCATCAGGTTGTGTGTGGCCATTGAAAGCCACAACGCTGTAGTACTAGCGCCCCCCACTGGCTATACGGTTTCTATTTTTTTATTTATTTTTTGCCAAATTTGGCATCATACACCTGAGAGTCGATATCCACTTCGGATGCTTGTGTGGCGCAGTGGTAAAGTCCCTGCCCACCACCACGGAGGTTGTGGGTGTGATTCCGGCTTTGTCGAGCGTGTCTACGCAAACACAATTCACCCTTTGTCAGCCATTTGGTTCTGCCTTGTCCCGCCCTGGTTCCACCTTTTTTATGTTGAATTTGCTAAAACATCATTTTTGAGAAATACATTTTTTTTTTGGAGAAATAAAAACATTTAAAAACATGCCCAGTCTGCACCTGAGAGGCTCCTTTTTGCTGAAACCAAGTTTAAAATGAGAATGGGCTCTATGCATTTACGCCATTTTGTTCTACTTCCGGGTGTCTTTCGACTTCCTTCACAGGTGTTACTGATGATACTAATGAAGGCTCTGTTCCATTCTGCTCAGAGTCAGGGTGCTGATAATCTGCATGTTGGCTCACTGGAAACACTCTGCTACACCAGTGGGTCTCAAAGTGTCCTTGAGTGGGTTCCAAATGTCCCCATACTCTGAGTACAAATGGAAGCAATTTGTTGATTCCATTTGTACAGAGTTTGTGGGGGTCCTTGAAATTAAAGAACGACTGTACAATAAATCATACAGAGCCTTAATTAGTATCATCAGTAACACCTGGGAAGGAAGTCAAAAGACACCCGGAAGTAGAACAAAATGGCGTATATGCATAGAGCCCATTGAATACACAAAATGACAATAAGAAGCAACTGAATTTCAATGGTAGTGGATGGAGAGAAAGGACTTTTGTCCCACCAAGACACAGCAACCAATGGGTGCGAAGAGGGGCGGGACAACGGGCGGGACTTGACAAAGGGTGAATTATTGGTCCCTGTTCGGGGCAGGGAGAGTGATAAGGCTCATTGCACTGTAAGCCTACGATGTTAGGCAGTGACGACAACGCACAGAAATGCGCGTGGGGAGGAATTCGTTGACATAACGACACAATTAGAGAGAAACGGGGTTCTCTCTCCGGTAGCCAAAATCATTCACACATGGTAACCCGTATCTCAGACGCTTGCTACGGGTGCTGGTGAAAGAAAAAACTGCATACATCATGACGCAACCATAGAGTTATAATAAGAATAGAGAGGACACTGGATATCCTAGCCAGTCCACTTGCATTGAGTTGCTCACCCAGCGCATGAAGCGTACTTCCGCGTTTGAGACGCCTCTGAAACGTGACGTAGTGGGGCTTATATTATGCTTCTGTGACACATTTTGCGTCATAGTTTGTGTTCATGGACACGCTGGGGCTCTAATTCATGAACGAGCACTTCCGGTATGAACGCGCGTCAATACAAAGAAGCCTAGATGCGCGTTCATGATTAGAAGCCCCAACTGCAGTACCTCAAACGGCCACCATGTCCATGGTGCTTCAAAGCTTCAAAATAAAGCGTAAGTGAATGGTGGCAGCCGTTGTTAAAATAAAATCTAAATAAGGAGAAGAGGATTTTACATCCGATGTTCCAAAATAGCGTAGGTTTGCTATCGGTTATAGGGGGAGAGTGGGATAAACTGAGACACTTTTTACATTTGCTCCCCTTTAGGCAAACTAAAATATATATCAGAATTTTTTTTACATATTTCCCAGTAATTTGGGATGTTTCCTAACAATGGAAGTTATCAGAATGTATTCAAGACAAAAGGCAGTGAAAACATGATTGTTTTAAAATGTTCTCCCTGCATCAATTTGCTTTGACAACAGCTGATTATGTTGACAGCAAATGTTACTTTTACATGTCAGGTCCTCTCCTTCATGTCAAGGGGGAAATTCAAGAGGCTTGAAAATATAATGGTCACATGACCACAAATGTGTTCCATTGCCTAGATACAGGCTACCCCGCTCTCCCCATATATATGTTATATAATTATATAAACATCTTGTGGAGGTGTGAGCGTGTGTGTGCACGTGCGAGTGTGTGTGTGTGTTTGCGCGTGCTTGCCAGGAGCTTTCTCTGTTTCGTCTCCATCGCAGCTTTCCGCCAACAGAAATGGAAAAATAGTGTATCTGTGCTTTCTCTGCCGTGGACAACGTGTGTGTGATTGAACATGAACCCCGCTTTGTCTATGCTGAGGGTGATATGTGTCTGTGTGATGATTACACATGATCCCAGCTTTCTCTATACCAGTGGTTCTCAACCTGTGAGATTCAATGGTTTCCTATGGAAATAAGCTTAGTCTTTTCTAGGATCTCCTTTTAGTTGACCTTGTACCAGTGAACTGTACCGTCGTGAAACTGTACCTTTTACTATGCAAACTTCTAATAAAGTCTTCAATCAATCAATGGGTCGGGAGCCCCAAATTATGTGTTTATGATGTGCCACATAGTTTTTCGCACTTTCTCACTCTACAGTAAAAAAAACAACATAAACTTTAAGTGTATGGAGGGTATCTGAACATTTCTAAAGTGACAATTTAAATACTTTTTAATACCTCTAAAATGACAAATTAAACATGGTCCATGGGGGGGGGGGGCTGCTGAGAACCACTGCTCTGTATTGTGGGTGACATGTGTCTGTGTGATGATTACACATCAACACACTAGCCTGGAAGGAAGGAGGGTTCTGGATATGTGGCTCATAAATAAGTCAGGAGCCTGTCTTCTGTGACTGTAGTGCAGGGGTCTTCAACGTTTTCAGGCCAAGGACCCCTTCATGGAGAGAGAAATGAAGCAGGGACACCCACAACTTTTTCATGGATTCCATATAGTTTAATCGTTTGACAGCAACGATTGTCAGTGTGTTTTGGATTCACGTCAATTTGTGTTTTCAGATATTTAACCATCAATACTTAATAAACTTGACCTTTCACTCTGTACTTTTCCCACTCTACATCAAACCTCTTTGCCGAAAATAGTCGATCAACAAGCTCACAAGCAAAAAGAAAAATGGGTGATCTACAAGCTCAAGCTCAAAAATACAAGCTAAAACATAGCCTATTTTGAGCTTGTAGATCTGCTATTTTTGGCTAAAGTTCTCAGAATATGGATGTTAGGGTTCAATTGGTGAATATAAAAACGGAGAAAAGGATTTGGATGACCCCCTGCAGTAACTCTGAGGTCCCGGACACCCTCTGTTTCATCGGTTAGATATTCACACCACTGAAGTAAAAGTATCAATATCGCAAGATAGAAATACTCTGTTACAAGAAGTAAATGGGGACCTTTGGTGTGCCCCTGAGAAGGGTCAAGTATGCCCCTTGAAACTGCTCGAAAGCCAGTATTTGTATTTATCATTTTAAAAATGATTTAAACTAGTGAAAACAGCAGATCTACAAGCACACAACGCCTCGCGGTGCGAGGCGTTGTGTGCTTGTAGATCTGCTGTTTTCACTACTGTTGTGCGACAGCCTTGTATGATGAAGCAGGGCTTTACTTTGCGAAGAAACTTACAAATTTGAAACTTGGAGATACAAGGTTTCTTCCCGACAGTGACGATATGTAGGCCTACACCCCCGTATTATGTTGATGTGCCCATGGATTCTTGGGACATGAAAAGTGTGCCCATGCAGAAAAAAGGTTGAGAAACACTGACTTAAAGTACCAAAAGTACGAAGTACAAAATGTTTGAAAATAGCAGATCTACTAGCTCACAGCGGTGCGTCTCATGGTCCAGCTTGCATGAGGTAGAATCCGTCTCTCTCTCTCTCTCTCTCTCTCTCTCTCTCTCTCTCTCTCTCTCTCTCTCTCTCTCTCTCTCTCTCTCTCTCTGACTTGACCATGAATGAACACAACCACACCATCGCAGGGAATATGGCTAAATCCCCATGACTTAACGTGCCTACGTGGGCGCGTCAGAGACTCAGAGAGGAGATCCAGCTGGAAGAGCAAACCGTGCAGCCGTAACGTTCCGGCGCCGTGCACACAATGCTTCAGTGGCTGGGGCGACGGAGCAGAGCGGAGCCGTGGTGCTCCACATGCTGAGTGGATGGAAGGGCTTCTATAAGACACGGAGCGGAGCGGAGCCGTGGTGCTCCACATGCTGAGTGGATGGAAGGGCTTCCATAAGACACGGAGCGGAGCCGTGGTGCTCCACATGCTGAGTGGATGGAAGGGCTTCTATAAGACACGGAGCGGAGCGGAGCCGTGGTGCTCCACATGCTGAGTGGATGGAAGGGCTTCCATAAGACACGGAGCGGAGCCGTGGTGCTCCACATGCTGAGTGGATGGAAGGGCTTCCATAAGACACGGAGCGGAGCGGGTCCTGAACCCAACGCTGAGGGTATTGATCCCAGGCCCAATAGCCAGGGAAATAACACTACTACCAAGTGAGCCACCTGCACTCCCAAACACACTGTTCATTTTATGACATTATTAACCCGTCCCATCTCGAGCCTCTCACATCACGGCAAACCCATATATGGTCGCTTCTTCTGGGTTTGTTTTCCTAGATCTCGTTGCTTTAATTCCCTCACAAAATCTATCAGGCCTGAAAGAGACCCTGGCCTATGACCACTTTTCAACGTGTGGAAAAGCATTGCGTTAACGTTGTCATTTCAAAACGAGGCTGCTTAACTTTCTACATGATTATTTTCACCAGTTTTGTCTACTGGCAGCATTGCTGTCACTGTAGTTTTATGAGAGCTACAGCCGCCCCTTGTTGCATTCCTAAGACAATAATTGTATTACTATAAATGTACCCCCATTGATTCCGGATGGGAATGGGAAATGCATTTGGGCCCCCATCCGGAATCAATAGGGTTAAATGTACTATAATCTTTTTTCTTTCTTTCTTCTTTTTTAGGAATGCAAAAAAGAAATATATTATTGAACTCAAGTCTCCATAATAGCCTACATTTTGGGGGTGAACTACTCCTTTATGTGAACCATGTGAGTGCTTTCTCCACCACTGAATATTTCCCTCAGATCACGACACAAAGGACAAAGGGTGTGCGTCTACGACGTCCTTACACAAACGCTATTGTGTGGTCGTAAACACAGCTCACTTATCTTCCTTTGTTCCAGGGTGGCGGCAGACTGCAGGCCGCGCGCCGCTCATCTTCGCCGGCTTTTATTTGATGTCACAGCGAGACGCTGCGGTCGCCTCGTTCCCCCGCGTCCCTCCTAGTAAGTTTATCAGCTTAATTAAAACGGGGTTCGCCAGATGGCTCGAGTGGCAGTTACCCATTTTGCTTCCGAGATAAACCGCGGTGTATGGCGGTTAAATGGCCCCCCTCTGTATGACATTACGTTTTAATGTCCTCGAGACGAGAACGAGCAGAGCATTCTACTGCTCTCTCTGCCATGGCTTGGCAGATCTACAAGCTCGAAACGTGTCGCTTCGTGCCACGATTCGAGCTTGTGGATCTGCTACTTTTGATGCTTTTGCGTGACGCTGTAGTGGGATCAAGTAGAGCATTGATGTACTAAAATAAACACACACAAAAGTTAGAATAAGAGATAAGAGGTTTCTGCCCGACGGCAACGAAATACAGATTTCAAGTCTTCAAGAGAATGGAGCATATTTTTACTGAAACCCGCAAATGTCAAGAAACCACTCCATTCCCAATGAAAAGCAGAATCCACCTTCATGGGTGGATTTAAACTTCAAAGGTCCTAAAAATAGCAAAAATAGCTGATCTACAAGCTCAATATTCTGCCAATGGCAGGATGTGTTTAGTTTTCAAATGGCACACAGCACATCTGTTGGGTTTAAATGGTGAAGAATCCTCCCTAGCAATTTCATAAACTGCAAAAACACGCCGTGCGTGCGTGCGTGCGTGCGTGCGTGTGTGCGTGCGTGCGTGCCAGAATGTGAGACCATACAGCATGGGAAACATATTCATTAATTGAATTATAAAATCAATTGTTACAGCTCTGGTCAAAACGATCTTGATGTGGAGCCAAAGGGGGATTTTTTATTCTCTGGGAAACGCTGATACAGCATTGATTCCACTGCTCTGTTTTTTTTCTGCTTGTGTTTCCTCAATGTCTATGGGCCCCTGCTAGGGGTGTAAGTGTAACCATACATTTTAACAGCGATGCGATACGCAGCACGATACATGGTTGACGATACGATACATGGACGATATTGGTTCATTCATGGCGATACGATACGATTCGATTCAATGATTTAAAATCAATAACTATTTAGCAAAGAAATGAAACGTGTAAAAAAATCTATTATTATGGAAGTAAACACTGTGATTATCTAGCAATACATGGACGTTATATTTCAACACATATGGACAAACCCACCTTGACATGAACACAGAGATTACACACTTTCATCAAGGTAATTAGACGCCTATTTTTCATTCTCCCTCTTAAAATTGCCAAATACAGGGCACAAATACTTAGTTTCCATACAATCAATTATTTGAATTGGAAAACGATTTGATACAGATTACCGCATTTTAAAACGATACGATACAAAGCCAAAACCATACGATATGTTGCTTTTGCAAACGATATAGTAGATCATTGCAAATTGAAATCTATTTTTCGATTCAGTTACTACATCATTACACCCCTAGCCCCTGCACTCTCACTCTCTCTCTCTCTCTCTCTCTCTCTCTCTCTCTCTCTCTCTGTCTCTGTCTGAATAGTCCTTGTGATTGTGATCAATGCATCGAGGATGTACGGATGATTATAAGAAAACATGCAATCCAGAACTAAGACATTCCCAAGATGACTGCTGATGTTGCTTAAATGTAAGCAGTATTTGTGTGCATGCAAAGTCACTGTTATTGTCTGTATAGGGCACAGGTTGCACCGTGACACCTACTTTCTTTTGTTTTCTTCCAAAATGAGCCTGTACCAGGGACGTGTAGAGAATGTTAGAGAGGCAGGGGCTGGCATTTCTAGAGGGGCCTTTTGTGAGAATATTGAAAATAGCTGACCTCCAAGCTCACAACACGTCGCAGCTTGGAGGTCTGCTATTTTTGGTACTTGATACCACACTGAACTAAGCATAATCAAGTCAATACTGGAAATGTGGCATAACGGCATGGGTTTCGACACAGAGAAGGCTATTATTTCATCATAAGATGCTGGATTCAAGTTCAGGAGAGTTTGGACAAGGTAGCCGGGGAGCCACTGGGCCAAAATGAGAGAGGACCTGTGATGTCATGACATACTCCAAATTTTTGTTTGTCCTATTAATTTGGTCAATAAGGTACACAGAATGAGAGGCCTGCTCTGCCGGAAATCCTGCGAAAAAAAGTTTCCCATTGACTTCACTATACTGGAAAAAAACACACCAAAAAAAGTAGCATGTGAGGGGTCAAACTAAGGGTTCTTCATGATTCTGAATCCATTGCAAGCATTTGTTTTGCATGAAAAACATTCCTTGGGCTAGATTTCAGCCTCTCAAACCTGTGAAAAGTGATGAGTCATCACTTTTCACCGTTATTTTGGTCCGTTTTCTAGCCCAAGGAATGTTTTTCATGCAAAACAAATGCTTGCAATGGATTCAGAATCATCAAGAATCCCTAGTTTGACCCATCACATGCTACTTAAAGCATATTTTTTTGGTGTGTTTCTTTCCTTTATATTGAAGTCGATGGAGTGAATATACAAATGGCCATAACTTTTTTTCGCAGGATTTCCGGCAGAGCAGGCCTCTCATTCTGTGGACCTTGATGACCAAATTAATAGAAAAAACAAAAATTAAAAGTATGTCATGACATCACAGGTAACATCCTATTCTTTGAGCTTTTGGGCCTGTGGCTCCCCGGCTAAGGCAATTCTCTTGAATGCTGCCTTCAGGTATGGCATGGAAAGAGAGAGCATTTGCATTTCTTTCACCATAGTAAAAACTGCATTCGTGGTCTGGAGAGGGCACTTTCTTTAGAGACTTGTTTTGATTGATTGATTATTTTATTTGACAAAAATGGAGTATAGTCAATACAATAGTAAAAACTGCATTCATGGTCTGGAGAGGGCACTTTTTTTTAGAGACAAGGGGCAGGGGCTCAAGCCCCTTTTAAAGGAGTAGTTCACCCCCAAAATGACTTTTTTTCTATTGATTGATTCCATGGAGACTAGAGTTCAATAATATTTTTTGGTTTTTGTCACATTCCAAGGACAAAAATTTGATTCGAGTAAATTTACCCCCATTGATTCCGGATGGGGACCCGTTTCGAAACGGGTCCCCATCCGGAACGAATGGGGGTAAATTTATTGTTATCACATTTTTGTCTTAGGAATGCGGCAAAAAACGTAAAATATTATTTAACTCGAGTCTCCATGGCGTGACTAATCAATAGAAAAAAAGTCATTTTGGGGGTGAACTACTCCTTTGATGCCTATGTGTGCACGTGCCTGGCCTGTACAAAGGTACGTGATGTTTCTGGCCCTTCAGGGGCGTCTCGGGTTAATAATGGAAACGTCAACACATCCTCCCTTCCTCCATTCCATCTCCTTGGACCTCTTGGCCTTTTTAGCAAACCAACTGTGTTGCTAATGAAACGCAGTCTGTCTCCGCACGCAGCACCCAGGGTTTGGGGAGAGAGAGAATAATGAAGGCATATTGTCTTAGCCAAGGGAAGCCTTCAGGCCAGAGTCTGAGACAGAGAGGGAGAGAGAGAAAGAAAGAAAGATGGTGGACACTGTGAACTTGAAATACTTTCCAAGAACCTCGGGTCCTTGAAAGAAGATATTATGTGAACTGCCTTCCCAGTCCATCATCTTGAGTTCCTTGCTGTGTGTGTGTGTGTGGACCAGAATGCTGAACAAAACACATGCAGCATTCATACAGTACTAGCCTAGCGCAGCTACACTATATTATCTGCCATTGCTAACACGGCGCAGTGTGACATTGTATGGCTGTGCAAGGCTAATACAGTACAGTGGTGTTGATTTAGACGAAAACCTATTTTCATTGACGAGAACGAAATCAAAATGTAACAAAAAGTCGACCAAAATAGCAAATGTAAACTAGCTCTTAAGCTGGTTGCACACTGCTGCGTTTTTCGGGCCGAATATCGGAGTGAATTTCGGAGCACGCAAATAAAAAAATCAACCTCACGTTGTGTCAGTCACGTTTGCACACTGCCGCCCGTTTCGCGCACCACTCAGTCCCTTGCTCTCTCTATCTCCCTCTCTCTCCTTGTCCTGAAAAACGCATTTCGCAACGAAAAACGCAGCAGTGTGCAACCACCTTTAGCGCGACACAACGTGATGTGCTGTGAGCTTGTGAATCTGCCATTTTCCAGAACCACTGTTCTAAGCTAATGGTATAGATAGATAATCAAGTCAAGTTGAACTAGATTTGAGTGGTATTTATTTAACCTTTTGACTGTACAGTTTGTGTTCAAAGAGCCCACACTGCGCCCATCCCAAATGCCTTCAGGAATCGACCCACGGAATTCTCACCTTTTCTCTCTCCTCTTTTCAACAAAATAGACGTGTATTTGTTTGTTTTATAATCGACTGAATCCGAACCCGGTATTATAGCTAATACTTTGTTTTTGGCATTAATACCAAAATATTGTGGGAGAAAAAAACTCAACAAAAACAGACATTTTCTGCTCCTGTTCAACCTGCGTGGGCGTTAACAGTGCTTTCTTTGTAATGGAGAGCTGACGGTACGTTCAGAAAATCCACCTACACAGGTGCATATTAACCCATTTAGACTGGGTAAGCATTATTACTTTAACCATTATTTTATGCTATTAAAAAAATAGCAGATATACAAGCTCACAGCTCACTGTGAGCTTGTAGATCTGCTATTTTTGAAAAAAAAAAGTATTTGAATATTTTTGACAGGCTTCTATAAATGTCCTCTAAATCCTTCTACTTCAGCGGTTCTCCAACTTTTTCATGTGAAGGCCCCCTTGAATACAGTTTACTGTTTAGGCATTTAGCAGAGGCTCTTAATCCAGAGCGACTTGCAATAAGCAAGGTAATAAATCAATACAATAAGCAAGGTAATACATCAATACATCAACATCAATACATCAAATGCATAAAAATATCAATCTAGAAAAAAGAACATGGGTAGACCGAGCACCTAATCAGTTAAAAAAAAAAAAAAAAAAACAGTACCGTATTTTCCGGACTATAAGGCGCACTTAAAAGCCTTTAATTTTCTCAAAAAACTACAGTGCGCCTTATAGTCCAGTGCGCCTTATATATGGATCATTCATTGACATTGACATTCCGTTTAGCACAGCTCCATCTGTTGGATGCATAACGCAACGGTAGCGTCTATTATGTGCGCCTTATAGTCAGGTGCGCCTTATATATGAAAACAGTTTGAAAATAGACCATTCATTGACAGTGCGCCTTATAGTCAGGTGCGCCTTATAGTCCAGAAAATACTGTATATAAAACCTAAGAATGCTATTTAGCTGTCATGTATGGTCAATGAGGGTAGGCAAGTGTATTTGGCCACCGACCCCCGTCTCAAAATATTATGTATCAGGCACCCCCCCCAGAAGCATATATTTGAGCTACAAATGTGGGCCAATAGGCTAAAAAAGATATATATAGGCCAAAAAATATATATTCAAAGATTTTCACACATTTTCAAGAATTTCAAAGATAGCAGATCTACAAGCTCGCAGTGTGGCACTCGGTGCCACCACGCTGCGAGATTGTAGATTTGCAATTTTTATAATGCTGGGTATTAATGGCTTAACACCGTACAGTGTGAGTGAGTGGGAGCTGAGAGAGAGTGAGAAATACAACGGTTTAGCGTTACTACAAACCCATGATTTCACTACACTGCTGCTGCTGCTGCTGCTGCACTGACTGTGTTTCTCTGCACTCTTTCTCTAAACATATTCATTGAATCTGAAACTCCGCGGGACCGTCCACGCTCAGGGTCGGTGGTATAAACACACTTCTGCCACACTAGGTAGAAAAATAAACTAAGGAGGCCCTCTATTTGCATGTAACCTCGCCTCGCCAGCCTTTCTGGGCCGAGAAAGTCTGGTATTCGTTTACTAAACACGTTGGTTGATCTGGTCTAGACCGGATGACATCTTACGTCATTTTGTATTCAAAATGGACTACACTTTGGCCAGAACTACCAACCGGAATCAGTTTTTAAAGCCCGAAATTGGAAGCGATCCCAGGCTAATTTGCATGATGCAACAAACATCTTTGTTACTTTGAGAAGCTTTTGTAATCTTAGTTCTCCTGAAGCAACGTACAGATGTGCAGGGCCGGACTGGGACACAAATTTGGCCCTGGCACCTTGGCCAAATGTGATTTGTTTGGGGGTGACGGCCTGAAAAGGTTTGAGAACCACTGAGTTGGTAGAAAACACTGGAACGATTCTGTCCGTTCGCAGGTGAAATTGACGTGCGTCTGTAGCGGTGTTCTTCCTGTTTCTGGACGTAGTCAAAGCAGTCGATTCTTTCAATAGTCACTTCTATTTAATGCTCAAAGCCTCATCGTTTCGGTCATTGCAGACATGCTGAAATGCTGCTTCAGGTGAGACATGTAGATGTTTTTGTTTGAAATATTTTTTTTTAATCACACAAATCTTGTATTTCGCTACATGCACAAAACTATTTTCAAATGAGGGTTCCGCTTCCAAATACATTTGGTGTCCTTGGTGTCCTACAACACTGCCACCCAAGTGTGGAATTCCTTGACTACCTCCCTTAAAACATGTAGCTCGCTGGCATCCTTCAAATCTGCCGTGAAAACTCACCTTTCAGGAGGCCAGAGAAGGAGGTAGTTATCACTTCTCCCAAAGACAGGCCAGAAGTGAACACTCACCTTAGTGTTTAAAATAATATAGATTTTATAATTGCGATGATATTTGAATGTTTTTCGTTGCTATTTGTTATGTCCATGAATTGAATACCAAGGACCTCCAACGTAAACAAGACCGTAAAGGTCTTATTTGGGATGCTCCTTTTAGGCAGGGTGTTTGACTGTACTTGTACTGTACTACTTTTTTTTTGGTTTTGACTATACTTACTCTTCTTCATTTTTGTCTAATAAAATATTCAATCAATCATTGATGCCAACAAGTTTGAGAAGCCATGGAATAAAACCCCTCTCTCTCTCGCTCAGTACTGTATGTCATGCACACATTCCTACACGTGCGCGTGTGTGTGTGTGCGTGTGTGTGTGTGTACGTGCGCTCTCTCCATGCAGTGTTGCCTGTGGTTTCATCATTCCCGGGGCTTTGGTCCCCACATCATAAAGCACCATGATGTCAGCTGTCAATTACAGCCCAGCAACAGTAATGACACATGGCCCTGCATGCTTCTATAATTCACAGAACTCCCAAACCTCATATCTCCCTGTCTCCTCTTTTGATATGTTTCTCTCCCCCAACCCCAGTATATCTCTGATGTCAGACACAAACCAGCTCCAAACTCCAAAATGCTCATTTTTCTGGAAATGGAAAAAACCAAATACTACATTTTCAGGAAATGAAGAAAACTTTGTAGGCCTATTTTTTTTAAGGTTTTCTGTGTGGAGTTTGAATGTTCTCCCCGTGCACTTCGGTGCACTTCGGTGCACTTGGTGCGTTGTCATTTGGAAATTCAGTGCGCTGCGCACCGGGTGTGCCGAGTGCACACACCGACCGACTCTACTCAGAAGTTGGGGTTTGACGGTGTGGTGTGTTAGTGCAGTGTCTTGATTGGTTGGTTTCCATGGCCGTGTCTCGAGCACTTCTCGGCTGTGAACAATGGAGGAAATGACCGCAAAATGCAGCATTAGCAGCGTATTTGGTCGTTTGGGCTTGATAGTTTCACAGACATCAACCGCGTGTAAACTAACAGCAGGTATGCCAATGTTTGTAGAGTGCATTCGCCACCCTGAATGTGCTCTACAACGTCACCGCCCACTGCACTCACTACACTGAGCATACACCCGGTGCACATTTCCGAACGCACCCTTTGTTTTAACTATAGGGTGTTCAATAGCACCACCGTTGGGCTGCGAGGGTATTGCAAGTGTGACTTAATAAAATACATTGGATCCATTGGAACACATAGCCTAGATTCTCTTTTTTCTCTCTCTACCATTCACTGAAGGTATCACGGTTTTGGACGTACGAGCTTTTCCCAGGCGACAGTCACCCTACAGCATATACTGTATATAGGAGCCAATGACAGTAGTCATTTGCTTCACGTTGCCTGTGATGTCATCATCAGGCAGTAATGAAAAGGTGTCATGACTTGGCTCCGGGCCCGATGAGAGTCATTGGTGGAAAAGTACATTAAAGGCAGGAACACAGTGTACCATGTGGGTTCTCATCGGATCATTAAAATATTGCACATCATACGAGTGTCTTTCTTGAAATCGGTTGTCATAAGTAATATCGTTGTGGTTTGATCACCGAGAAGCCATCACACACTGTAGGACAGGGGTCTTAAACAGGGGGTCCGGGACGCCTAGGCCTAGGGAGTCCTCAGAGTTTCTACAGGGGGTCCTCCAAATCTTTGTGTGATAGAAACTATTTTCTCCTTTTTTATATTGACCACTTGAACCCTAGTGTCCATATTCTGAGAACTTTAGCCAAAAATAGCAGATCTACAAGCTCACAACGAGGCATTGTGAGCTTGTAGATCGGTTAGTTTTGGCAAAGAGCTTTGGTGTAGAGGGGAAAAAGAGCAGACTACGTACAGAGTGAAAATTAAGTATTGACGGTTCAAATAGCTGAAAACACAAATTGACATGAATCCAAAATACACTGATGATTGTGCCGTCAAACAATGAAACTATATGGAATCTATAAACAGGTTGTGGGGGTCCCTTCTTCATCTCTCTCTCAACTACGGGGTCCTTGGCCTGAAAATGTTGAAGGACATTTCACAGGACTTATAGCCGAGTTGTAGCCGAGCTTCTGGCCAGTGAGAGGGAGTGTTGCTGTGGAATCCACATTAGCAGGGATTGGTCGGGAGGGAGGCGCTGGAACGGGGCCGAATCTATACTTAAACTTTTCCCAAATACGAAGATGACTGTGACATCATAGATGTACAACATCATAGACCATATGAGACTGACACAATATGTCCATATACGGGGGCATTCCAAGATATGGGCTTAATATTGACTACATCATGGATCTCCAAAAATGGGCATAAAATGGACGGAATGGAGCCAAATGGACCCGCAGGGGTCCATTTGGCTCCATTTGTACACTCAGAGTTATGGTGGTCCTTGAAAATGAAATGTTAAAGTTTGATAACCACTGTACCAGTAGGGTCCTAATGTGCCACACAGTCATAGTAAATCAGTGTCGGACGTATTGGGTGTTATGATCAAAATAAGAACATTATAATGTTATGTAAAAACTAAATTGAACATTTGCCTTGTCTTTTGCACGGACACATTGTCCCTGTACGGACTTATTGATGACCCCTGGTCAGAACAAACAAACAAACAGATGATGGACAGACAGATAGCCTGCCAGCTAGCCACACGTCAGCAAATCAAAATCACAACAAACAACACACTGACCAGCCTTGCTTCTGATTCTGAACCCATCTGATCTTAAATGATAACAACATTAATTGGCATGGTGGCCAGGCAGGTGATACTGTATGTAAAAGATTAGGCTGGCTCTTAAGTCATAAACTCACTGTGAAGACACCATCAGGTTCAGTTCAGTCATCCCAACAGTCACCCATGCATGTCGCCACAACGTCCAAATTAGCTGTAATTAATGCCACGCAAACTTTAAATTATTAGGATATTACTGTCATGTATCAAGGCTACAAATTACAAAATACGTCCTAAAGTTGGACAGTCTGATTTGACTAATTGTTATTCTGTGTTTCAGGAACAGAACAGGAACACTGCTGAGCAAGGACCAGATTATATGCGAGAGAAACAAGCGACCAGGTCTATGAATACATGCCCAAATGTGTCGCTTATCAAGAAAGACCAGGCAACCCAGCTAAGACCAGTGTTGCCATGTTATATGCGAGAGAAACCAGCAACCGGGTCTATGAATACATGCCCAAAAGTATCGCTTAACAAGCAAGACCTGGCAGAAAAGGTAGCCAATCTTACAACATCTGTACACGTTTTCTGTCCAATAATAGTGCAAAGAGGCATAACTTGGCATATCTTTTTTGCCAGGCCGAAACCTATCTTCATATTTGTGTAATTTTATTTTTCTTTCCTTAAAGGGGGCCTGTCACCTAAAGGGTTACTGTCACTTTAAGAATCATCTTAAAAAACAAGTTAATATTTTTTATGATGTCATTGTGGGGATGTGCAATTATAAGCCAATCAAATGAATCGTCTATATAGCCTGACTGTATGACTACTTACTGTACTGGTCAGCTGTTGTTGGGGGGCGAGGGGCAGATTACACTGTGACATGAGCTTCAGACTGTTTCAGACCGTTTTCAGAGATGCTCATGTCACAGTGTAATCTGCCCCTCAACCCCTTTAGGTGACAGTACCCCTTTAATTAAGGCCCACTTTGTCATGCTGCTACAGTGTCACAAACATAGCCGATTGGAACGGCTATTTTATGATGTTTGAATCCTGGAACGTATAACAGCTATTGAACGTATACAGGGACGTGCTGGCCATTGGGAAAAGCGGGACAACTCCCGAACGGCCAGTTCATTCCCGGCCGGTTCAGGCCGGCCATTAGGAAAACATTTAACTGTTTGCACAAAAGTAAAAATTAAACTGTTTGCACAAAAGTAGTGAAAACAGCAGATCTACAAGCACACAACGCCTCGCGGTGCGAGGCGTTGTGTGCTTGTAGATCGGCTGTTTTCACTAGTTTAAATCATTTTTAAAATGATAATGATAAATACAAAACAAACGGTTTTGGACATACAAGGTTTCCACCCGACGACGACGAAATATAACTCATGTAGTTGGCCCACATGGCTTGTCACTTGTCATGATCTGAAATGGCAAATCTTTGAGTAGCAGCAGCGCTATAGAGAGAGATCTCTCTCTATAGCGCGCAATGAGGGCCTCTCCAACTCTTTTTCCCGGGCTGAATCAGGGGCCCAGCACGTCCCTGGACATATATATGAGGTTTCCACCCAACAGCAAGGAAGTGTGCAAAGCTGTAGCCAAATGTACCAAAAACAAAAAGTTAAAACGTACTCATTATGCAGAATGTCCCATTTCACAAAATGTATTGTAATCTTTAGAAAATAGCAGGTCTACAAGCTCACAATGCGTCACATCGCGACACATTGTGAGCTTGTAGATCGGCTATTTTCAAATGGCCGAAATGTTCTTAGGGCTGAAGTGGGTAATGCATGTTTTGTAGTAATAATCAATCTACAAAGTAAAAGTAACTCAAGTTTTCAAATAATTGTAGTGGAGTAAAAGTGCAACATTTGTCTCTGAGATGTAGTGGAGTAGCCTGGGATCGCTTCAAATTTCGGGCTTTTGATCCGGTCGGGAGCGGATGACGTCCTACGTCATTTTGTATTCCAAACGGACTACAAAATGACGTAAGATGTCATCCGGTCTAGACTGGATCAACCAACCTGCTTAGTAAACGAATACCAGGCTTTCTCCCAGAAAGCCTGGTGAGGCGAGGTTAGTAGTGGAGTAGAAGTAAAAGTAGGCCTACTGACAATTAGAAATACCCCACTAAAGTAAAAAAATAAATAAATAAATAAACTAAATATTGTATTTAGGTACAGTGCTTGAGTAAATTAAGCCTACTTTAGTTACTTTACACCACTGATAGAGACACAAGTCAAACTCCACAATTTAGCAGAATTGATTACCGTTTTAATGAGTGTGTTTTCTTTTATGTTTAACTTTCTTTAACACGGTTCGAATGTTGAAGATTTTCTTTTCAACCAGAAAGCTGTTTGAGAGCCATTAAGTGGTTTAAATTACATAGCAAAACCACATCTGTGTTTGTGTGTGTTTTCTGGCCGTCTTGTGAGGGCGCAGCACGCACGCAGAGTATCATTGACATGCGACGAGAGTCGACATTTGCACATCATTATAAGTGTTCTCTCCTACGCGCGCGTATGTTTTTCTGCAGCTAAATGGCCATGTTGCTGCCGTGATGCTCATTTATATGGCACACGCCTCGTTGCACATGTATGTAATCATGTACGTCTCAGGCATACATTAGCGTGACGCAGAGGGATGGTTCCCTCCGCACGGTTCGCATCATGAAGAGCAGGGGCGTGCATAGAATGTTAGAGAGGCAGGGGCTGACATTTCTAAAAGGGCCTTTTGGTGAACATATCGAAAATAGCAGACCTCACACTAAAATAGCCGACCTCCGAGCTTGGAGGTCGTCTATTTTCGGTGCGTGATACCGGATACCGCGCTAAACTAAGCATCATCAAGTTAATACTGGAGATGTGGCGTAACTGCATGGATTTCTACACAGAGAGGGCAATTCTTTCAACATAAGATGCTGCGTTCAAGTTCAGCAGAGTTTGGACAATTATTGGGCAATTATCTTGAATGCTGCCTTCAGGTACGGCATGGAAAGAGGGGGCATTTGCATTTCTCTCATCAATGTGAAAACTGCATTCATGGTCTGGAGAGAGGGCACTTTTTTACAGACGGGTAAAAGGGCAGGGGCTCAAGCCCCCTTTGATGTCTATGTGTGCACGTGCCTGCCTACCAGGGCAGCTAGGGTTCAAGTTGGCAGACAATGAGAGAAGCGACAAGGCTCCTCCCTCCCTCCGCTCTTCCTCCTCTCCTCCTCCTCCTCCTCCTCCTCCTCTTTCATGCGTTGCGTCTAGGGATGGGACGATAATCACTGTTATCGTTTATCGTGATAAAAAACGCTCACGATAATCGTATCGTGAAGATTTAATATTGCGACGCGCTGTGAGTTTGTAGATCTGCAATTTGTTGGCAAAGAGATTTGGTAGAGCGTGAAAAAAGACTGTATCAAGTACCTATATTATAAGTAGGCCTATGTTTTACCAATAGAGGGTTTCAAGTGGTATCGGATAATATGCAGCTCGGCAAATAAAAGGTGAATTGATCCCAGGGCATGAAGGAGGACGATATCACGATCAAATCTCAAATCTCTTTGCCAAAAAATAGCCGATCTACAAACTCACAACGCGTCGCAACGCGACACGCTGTGAGTTTGTAGATCGGCTGCAAATGTTCCGCCCCAGGAGAATGGATGTTGGGGATATTTTGATTATTGTGATAATATCGTAAATCGCTATTTCTTTGGTCACAATAATCGTGATATGACATTTTCATATCGTCCCATCCCTCGTTGCGTCCCCCGTGCCCTCGCCTCCGCTCGCCCCCTCTCTCCTTCCCTCCCTCTCTCTCTCTCTCTCTCTCTCTCTCTCTCTCTCTCTCTCTCTCTCTCTCTCTCTCTCTCTCTCTCTCTCTGGTCTTTTCATCATGTCTCTCTGGTGGCCTTCCTTCCTTCCTCTCCGCCCACGCATGACGCTGGCTGCTTCTCTCCCTCCTTCCAGGGGCGTCACAAGGGCGGAGAAAGTGGGACTGAGTTACTAGGATTCAAGGTGGATACTTTAGCTATTGAAAAACAGCAGATATACAAGCTCACAGCGGCCGCGAGCTTGTAGATCTGCTATTTTTTTAAAGTCGTGAAAATGTGTGCAAATCTTTCGTTATATGTATTTTTTAAGCAAACATTTGTAACCCTAACCCTAACCCTGGAACTAGATATTTTGAGATGGGGCTAAGTGGCCAACATATACATACATATCATTTTGCGGGTCCTTCACATGAAAAGGTTTGAGCACCACTGACATAGAAACATTGTTTTTTTCAAACAACCTTAGAACGATTTGAAATATTCAAAGACTTTTGAAATTTTCACGATTTAAAAAAAAAAGTAGCAGATCTACAAGCTCGCAGCGCGGCACTCGGTGACGCGCTGTGAGCTTGTAGATCTGCTATTTTTAAAGCACATAATATAATGTGTTCCCAGTCTAAATGGCTTTCATTCAACATTCATGGGGGGCCCGCAGTGAATCCTTGCACCCAGGGCCCAGAATTTGGTGCGCCACCCCTGCTCCTTCTCTCTCCCTCCTTCTCTCTCTCTCTCTCTCTCTCTCTCTCTCTCTCTCTCTCTCTCTCTCTCTCTCTCTCTCTCTCTCTCTCTCTCTCTCTCTCTCTCTCTGGGACGTTCAAGCAGCTTGTTGCGGAGCCCAGGGTCTATGGCTCTCATCCTACTCACACTTCAAGAGCCCCCAATCACACACGCGTGGGGGCGCCGCACATGCACGCACACACACGCACGCACATACACACACGCACACACATGCAAGCACACGCGCGCGCACACACACACACACACACACACACAAGCACGCACGCGCACGTTTGAATTACTATTCTTTTGGCGACGTTGACATTTTAGGATGGTGATTTTATGCTCTTTTTTTTTTCTTTTTGTCTAAACCTAAAGCTGAAAATAGCTGAGCGGCGTGTTGTGGCCTTTGGTGCGTGACAATGACACGCAACTAATAACACAGGCTTAGATCTAGTAGTGTTGCAAAGAGTACATTTACTTCATAGCCTACTGTACTTAAAGGATTACTTCACCACTTTTCAACCTATCTTCATATAATAGGTCCTCACTAATGTTCATAATAAAATTGCAAAAGAAGTCTACTCGGTCCATGTCTCTTAGGAGAGCTGTGGGAAGTTCAGAAATCCATAGTCTTGTGAAATCATCAATGGGGAATCCAAGCTAATAAAAAAGGCAGGCTTTCTATTGCAATGTTAAAGTGGAAGACATTGTTCTCTAACCTGACTGCACCAGATAATGGCAGCAGTGCGTATGCCTGGATGCATACCGCTCTGCTTACCATGATCTGGGATCTCTCGGGCAGACCCGATGTAAGGCGCGGGCCATTTTTTCAAATTCTTTAGCAGGTGATTGGATGTGGCCGTCTCTCTATCACAGTCTGGGAGTGCCAACTCCAACCACTCATATTGGCCTGTCTGCATCCACGTGGTCTGCAATCAGACTCTATTGGCTCAGAGCCGCTCAGAGCCCGCCCGTAGCTGCCGCTGATTCGTCCGTCCCGGGGCTTTACGAGCATTATCAACTCCCCCCGAGAGATCTCAGATGGTAAAGTAGGGCGGTAGCCTACGCACTACTGCCACCATCTGGCGCAAGTCAGGTTAATTGTTCTCACAATAAAAAAATAAATACAAATATCTGTCAAACAATGATGTCACAAGACTATGGATTTCTGAACTTCCCACAGCTCTCCTAAGAGACTTGGACCGAGTAGATTTTTTTTTTTGCAATTTTATTATGAACATTAGTGAGGATTATATGAAGATAGGTTGAAAAGTGGTGAAGTCCTCCTTCAAGTAGGTATTTTTAACTTTTCTGGAGTATTTCCAATTTTCTGTACGTTCTACTCCACCTCATCTCAGAGGCAAATATATTACTCCACTACAATTATTATAAAAGTTCAGTTGCTAGGTTACTTACTTTATACATTTAGATTCAGCCCTACATACATTTCAGCCATTTGAAAGGAGCCAATCTACTCACAATGTGTGGTGACACATTCCCCACTCACACACTCACCTCCACACGTACACGTACACACACACATGCACATGCGCACACACACACACACACACACACACACACACACACACACACACACACACACACACACACACACACACACACACACACACACACACACACACACACACACACACACACACACACACACACAGATACAATCGCACACAGAGGACATGCTATAGGTGCCTACTGTGACACACAAAGCCTTTCAGGTTTGACGTACAGTATATACAGTATATGTACAGTAAGTCATCTCCGGGTCACCAGAGTGCATTAACCATGCGGTTGCCATGGTAACTCGGTGTGATGGCGTCAACATACGTGTAGCATGTTCCTCCAGGGGCTCCATTAGTATGCCCTCGCCCTCTCTCCACACACACACACACACACACGCACACACGCACACACGCACACACACACACACACACACACACACACACACACACACACACACACCTCGCCCTCTCTATGCTGCAGATAATAAAAACACAAAGACAGTGTCTGATGTAGTAAGACAGGGGTTCTCAACCTGTGGGTCGGGACCCCCTGGGGGGGGGGGGGGGGGGGTCCCCAAATTATTTTGGGGGGTCCCCAGATGATTAGCTTAATGTGCAACATTGTTTTCCCACTCAACAGTAAACAAACCAACATAAAGTTGAAGTGTAGTGGGTATGCATGTTTCTAAAGTGACAATTTAAGGACTTTTTAATACCTCTGAAATGACAAATTAAACATTAGCCAAATTGTCAATTATTAGAGGCAGAAATTGTGAAAAGAGACATGCATGTAGATCTGCTATTTTCAAAATAGAACTGTGTTATACAAAATGTAATTCCGCAACTCTTAGTGCTGGTCAGGGTGGGGGGGTCCCCAGTTAAAATATTATGTATATTATTTTGGGGGTCCTTGGCCTGAAAAGGTTGAGAACCATTGTAGTAAGATACTAGAACAGTGGTTCCTAAACGTTTTAAACCCGTGACCAAGAAGAGAAATTATTAATTTGCCGGAACACAAACTAGTGAAAACAGCAGATCTACAAGCTCACAAGGCGTCTCTTCACGCCACGTTGTGAGCTTGTAGATCGGCTATTTTCAACACTTCTTAAACATTTATTTTTTCCTCATTTATGGGATTTCGTAGATTTTTATTTTGTTTATTCGTGAAATTACTTTGTGCTCGTAGATCGTCTATTTTCACTATTTTTAAAATGACAAACACAAAACGAACAGTTTTGGACATGAAAGGTTTCCACCCGACCACTGTAGGGCCGACCCAGAACTAAAACCAGAACTTTCCAGAACCAAGAACTTTCAAGAACCTGTGAAGTTCCAGGACCAAGTTCTGCTCATGTTTCCATATAACCAGAACTAACCAGGAAGGTCCCAAAAAAAGAGCAGCAGCGCAGCTGGCCCCTCCCATAGGTTCCCAGAACTAAAGTTTAGTTCTACCTCAGGAGCAGGACCTAAAAAAAGGTTCCAGGAACCTCGTCTGGAACCGGGCCGTGTGCAATGGAAACAAAACCAGAAAAAAAAAAAAAAAAAGGTTCAGGTTCCTGAAAGTTCTGGTTCCACCTTGCAGTAGAAACGGGGCTAATGATAGAGGAGTGATATACAGATCCTTCTCGAAAAATTGGAATATTGTGTGAAAAACCATGCAGATGCCCCTTGCACCCCAAATCATAACTGACTTCAGAAACTTCCCAGTGGACTTCAAGCAACTCTGACTTCAGAAGGTTGACATTTCTCTATTATAAATCCTTGTTTTGAGTGGTCTCGTGTAATATTGTAACATTTGATAAATGGACTTTTGATATTCATGAGCTGTATATGCCATAAAAATTCAAAATTGCAACAAAAAAAAGGTTTGGAATAATTCACTGAATGTACAATGTATCTAGAATATCTGAAAGTTTCAAGAAATATATGAAAGTTTCAATACAATTTACTTTTACACAATATTCTAATTTTTCAAGAAGGATCTGTATATGTGCCATTTCAACTCTTCGGTATTTACTGCTCTTTTCCTGAAAATGTCCTGCAAATGCATTTTTCAACAGGTTTCTTTCCCTGTTTTGCATTTCTAATTCTTTTTTTTTTTTTTTATTAATTTTTATCCCACGATTTTTTCAACCCATTTTTCACCCAGTGCCAATTGCCTATGTAATCCTGGGCTCTGCTCTCCCTCTGCCGCGCCTGGGGAGACAACGGACTGACCTCATGCTTCCTTCAATGCATGAGTAGTCCAAGTTGTTTCTTTTCACCTGACAGGGGGGATTTCCCCGGGATGGACGTAACGCGTGGAAGGAACACGTTATTCCAACCAGTTCCCATTTCTAATTCTTATAGGGAATGGAGCCTATTATTATTTTAATTCTTTCAGAAACCACTCCATTCCCATTGAAAAGCAGAATCCACCTTCACAGGTAGATTTAAACTGAAGTTTTGAAATGGCACATAGCAGCACACAGGTGGACTAATATCATATCTTATGTAGAAGACCCAGCTTGAAAGGGACGGGAGAGAATGCAACAGGGACGGCAGGGGGAAGCGGACGAGCAAGGCGGCACCAGCTGCTGCTCTGTAGATTGACCCTAGAGAGAGAGCGAGAGCGAGAGAGAGAGAGAGAGAGAGAGAGGAGAGAGAGAGAGAGAGAGAGAGAGCAGACATGTGAAAGGCCGGGGGAGAAGATAACATGGTGGAGACGGAAGGAGGAAGAGCAGGGGCGTCACAAGGGGGGGGAAAAGTGGGACTGAGTTACTAGGGCCCAAGGTGGAGGGAGGGGCCTTAATAATTTTTTAGCTATTGAAAAATAGCAGATCTACAAGCTCACAGGTTGTAAGCTTGTAGATCTGCTATTTCGTGAAAATGTGTGCAAATCTCTGAATATATGGATTTTCTAAGCATTTGTAACTAAAATGTTGCTTCTCGGGGGTCCCTGGAACTAAATATTTTGAGATGGAGTCGGTGGCCGGTCCTTCCCATGAAAAGGTTTGAGCACCACTGACAGAAACCTGTGTTTTTCAAATAAAATAAAAAAATAATAATAATAATAACGACTTAAATGCACAAATGTTCACGATTTTTCAAAAATAGTAGATCTACAAGCTTGGCTGTGAGCTTGTATATCTGCTATTGTTCAATAGTTAAAACACAAAATAATGTGTAGTAATGTGTTCCCAGTCTAAATGGGTTAAACCCCCTCCTCCCCCTGAAGAACATTCATGGGGGGCCCGCAGTGAATCCCTTGTACCCAGGGCCCAGAATGTGGTGTGACGCCCCTGCTGGGGTGGAGTATAGGGAGGAGTTAAGATGACAGGCACCGCGGGGGGGGGGGGAGGGGGGGGGGGGGGGGGCAGCGAAGAGCTGCAGAGTGAGTGACTGCTGGGAACAACTACTGCAGAAACTTCAACAAGCTTCAACTGTATTGTTCCCACATGCAGTAACTCATTTGGACAGTCTGCCTGCTCAGTAAAGGGGGTAAACTTCAGGAACTCTTTGTCTACAGTTTTAAAACTAGAGACCAGAGATGGTGATGTCTTTTACAGAGGACTAAAGTTAAATGGTAAATGGTGCATTTGTATATTGCGCCTTTATCCAAGGCGCTTTACATAGATAGTGCATTACATTCACACATTCACACACACATTCATACACCGATGGCAGAGGAAACCATGCAAGGCACCAACCTGCTCACCGGGAGCAACTAGGGGTTCAGAGACTTGCTCAAGGACTCTTCGACATTAACTCTGGGGGAGCCCAGATTCGAACTGGGAACACTGCAGGAACCCTCCATTCTCTACCCCTGAGCTAATGCACTTTAAAGCTATACTGTGTTGCTCAACTAGTGGTCAGTAGCGGTACAGCAAACCGCGGTCGCGTCTGCTTTTTTCGGCCGTTTTTCGCCGCAGACCGGGCCTTCAGACCACCGCGTCCACCTCGCCCGCCTCGCCACGCATCCGTAGAGGTCTCTCGTGTCCCTCTGCGGACCGGCGTTGGGGAGTTACAGTCTAGACTCCTAGACCAGCGTAAACAATACTGCTGTTGAAGCAAGACTTCCTGAAGAGACGCAAGATCCGCTGTGATTGGCCGGCAGTGTATGATCTGGGCTGTGATTGGCCGGTAGGGAGACACGTGTACAGAATGGTGTCAGATGACGTAATTTTGCCGGGAAAAACAGTCCCGGTAACGGACACACGGGCTCAGTATAACACATATAAAGAAAAGGCTTTTGGTGCTGAAATTAACAAGAGTGGGTGTTCTAAAACTTTAGCGATTTATTAGTTAGGCCAATTTTAAGATTTGTTTTATTAACTCTTATTGTGCCTATCCCGAACTAGTTCGGGATAATTATTGACGTCCTGGGTGCCTATCCCGAACTATTTTTTTTTTTTTTTGAGCCGCGCCGCCGGCCGTCATCTGTTTACACGGCCCGCGAGAGCGTCGCGCCGCCGATATTTACCATCCACTCCAATGCAATCCAGGATCTTTAGAGCTCATTTTCTCTGTTCCATGCATATCCATGAGGTGTGCAAGGTTTAATCATGGCTAAATCGCTGAAAATTGGGCTTCTAAAATGCTTGGTAGCCAATAGCTAACTTCAAGCTAACTTCATCCTGTTCCTGTACATGCACAAAGGAAAGTGTTCAGGCGCATCATGGCTGCGCACGGCTTGTGCATATACCAGCGTATCTCTATGGTGTTTTCTATGGCCACTGGGCGCCCTCTAGTGGTGAAAAGGTGGCATTGAAAGGGTTAAAAAAAGTTACATAGTATAGCTTTAAATTAATTTCCACCCGCCCGCTGGCCTAGCGGTCCAGGCGCATACCACTTGGGCTCTGATGCCTGACAGCGTGTTGCGGGTTCCGGTTCGAGTCCCGTTCCCGCCTTCCTTTGCTGTGTGTCACTCCCCATCTCTCTCCCCATCTCATCCCCAAAGTCAGTCTACTGTCCTATCAGCAGAGGCATAGAAGCCCAAAAACATGTCTTAAATAAAAGTTAAAAAAAAAAACCTGACAGCAACGATACAAAAGCAAAAAAAAGAAAAAAAGAAATTGTTCTCTCTCTGCCATCTGCACTTGTGTGTAAATATTGTGAATGTTTATTATTTATGGAGGATAAATATTAAAACGTTGTCGTTGTCTCGCTGCTTCCCGTCTCATTAGCGGGGGAATTACAATTAGAGCCATTAACCCTTTCATACCGGGAGAGCCTCTGTGTTCTTTTAGATTGGAACATAAATAGCAGATATACAAGCACATAGTGTGGCATGAAATGCTATTTGTGAAAATCTTTGAATAATATAAATACAAGTTTGAGCAGCACTGATATAGTAACAATAATTTCAGAAAACAGTTAAAGTATCAATACTGCAGAGTAGAAATACTCTGTTCCAAGTAAAAGTCTGGAATTCAAAATGTACTTGAGTAAAAGTACGAAAGTATTAGCATCACACTTAAAGTACTAAAAGCTAAAGTACAAAATGTTTGAAAATAGTAGATCTACAAGCTCACAACTCACTGCAGTACGTTGTGAGCTTGTAGATCGTCTAGTTTCAAATAGCCTAGGTATAAAATAGGGCTAAAGCGGATTCATGTGTGTTTTATAATATAATCATTTATATATGCCAAGTAACTACGTTTTCAAATAAATGTAGTGGAGTAAAAGTACAATATTTGGATCCGGGATGTAGTGGTGTAGAAGTAAAAGTATTGAAAATTGGAATTACACAAGTAGAGTGCAAACACTTCAAAATCTTACTTGTATACTTTTAAATCTACTTATTTACTTTACGTCACTGGCCGCATGTCCTTGCTGCCTTCAACCCTGAGCAGGGTTTGAACCCACGACCTTCCGTGTGTCAGTTGTGCGCTCGAACCGCTACGCTAAAGGGCAGGGGTCTTCAACATCTTCAGGCCAGGGACCCTTTAGTTGAGAGAGAGCTGAAGCAGGGACCCCCACAACCTTATCAAAGATTCCATATAGTTTCATTGTTAGACAGCACAATCATCAGTGTATTTTAGATTCATGTCAATTTGTGCATTCAGATATTTAACCACTTGAACCGTCAATACTTCTCCCCTCTACACCAAATCTCTATCTAGTTCCAGGGACCCCCCAGAAGCAAAATTCGAGTTACAACGTTCGCTTTAAAAATATATATATATATATTCAAAGATTTGCACACATTTTCACGACTTTTTTCCAAAAATAGCAGATCTACAAGCTTGTGAGCTTGTATATCTGCTATTTTTCACTGGTTAAAGCATTCAATAATTCTAGGCCTAAATGGGTTAATCAAACATGAAGCCAAACAAATGTACAGCGTACGCACACGGAGGAAGCACCCCGTCGGAAAAAGCTTGTAAAAGGCAACAGATCCGTGCTCAATAATGCATCAACCGCCGTTTCCGATGAAACATTGATTGGAAACGTTGTCTCGGCGCGGCGTGCGCTGTGGGGGGAGCGAGACGTGCGCTGAACCACGATCCGATATATGAATAAATACACATCCGCGTAAACATATGAGAATGAAAGAATGCACTGGGGGGAGTAAACACAAAACAATGCAATATGAATATGCATCCTGCATAAACATGTAAAAATACTCGGGCGAATGAATAAAACAGAAGAACTTTTTTCGTCTGCATTAAACAACTTTAAAACCTACAGTACAGTGTATCGTCGTTGTCGGGGAGAAAACTCGTAACTCCAAGTTTCAGATTTGTACGTTCTTTTCGTAAAGTAACACCCTGCTTCATCGTACAGACTGTCTCACAAGACTGGTGAAAACAGCCGATCTACAAGCACACAACGCCTCGCGGTGCGAGGCGTTGTGTGCTTATAGATCGTCTGTTTTCACTCGTTTAAATCATTTTTAAAATGCTAAATACAAAACGAATGGTTTGGACATACAAGCTTTCCACACACACGTCAACGACGATAAGGCCCTTTATACCGTGTTATTTTTATGTAGTAAGATAGATATATACTATCCCAAGGGGGGAAATCAGACGCCCGGAGGCAGCACACCAGTTTAAGGTTATTTACAAAGTTACAGAGAAGTATGAAAAGAATGAAAAAGTACAGAGTACAGTAAAAGAGCATGGTACACACAACAAGAAAAAAGAGAGAACAAAGAATATATACATAAAGTGTCAAAACAGTCAACTTTTTCTTGAAAAACGTATGCTAAAATAAAAATAATGTTTCGAAAATATTTTATAAAAAAATAAGCTTCATATATGTGTTTCTATTCAAAATGACCACAAAAAGTGTAAAATAATGATAAAATAATCATTTTGGCCATTGTCAGACCGACACTTTGTTTACATTCTAGTCTATAGACTAGGATGTAAACAAAGTGTCGGCCCTACAATGAAAAAGTTGACTATAGCTCCTTTAAGCACAACTTATCAATACAGTGCCAAACAAAAGTGTCCATAACAGTCAATGCTTGTCAGTGCTACAAGTATCTCACCGCCACGTCGAACACAAGCAAAATACTCAATACTACTAACACAACCAATAGTGCAGAGCCAAGCAAATACAATGTACAAGTATGCACGGTCTAACTTTCTCCTCCTGTGCTCTGGCCATGTCCTGCTGTCTAATCCACTGGAAGCACTGGAGCGATCTTGGAGTGCTGATAGCACTGTTGACTGTTCAGCATGACTTCTCCCCCCCCCCCCCCCCCCCCCCCCCCCCCCCGCTCATACAAACAGGGACGTGCAGAGAATGTTAGAGAGGCAGGGGCTGACATTTCTAAAAGGGCCTTTTGGTGGAAATAGCGCTGCGACGTGTTGTGAGCTTGGAGGTTGGCTATTTTCGGTACTTGATACCACACTGAACTACAAGCATAATCAAGTGAATAGGCCTACTGGAGATGTGGCGTAACAGCATGGGATTTCTACACAGGGAGGGCAATTCTGTCCACATAAGACGCTGCATTCAAGTTCAGGAGAGTTTGGACAGGGCAATTCTCTTGAATGCTGCCTTCGGGTATGACATGGAAAGAGCTGCATTTGAGTTTCTTTCACCATAGTAAAAAAACTGCATTCATGGTCTGGAGAGGGCATTTTTTACGGACGGATAAAAGGCAGGGGCTCAAGCCCCCTTCGATGTCTATGTGTACATGTGACATGGTGACGTGGTCTGAGCTAAGTTAACCCGTTTAATCCCACCGGTCACAATAGTGACCGCAAATATTTTATTCATTAATGAGGCTATAAAATGTTACAAGATGATTCATTAATGTATTTCCAGCAAATATTGAAAAGGTTAATGGGTCTCAATGACATATGTGCAATGTCACATGATCACTTTAAATTGTCACATGACCAGAGCTGTTTACTTCCTGTCTGCACCCAGAAGAGAGGATGGCAGCATCAAAGCCCAGAAGAAAAGGTTAGTAAAGTATCTTAACATAAAGATAATACAATGATTTTGGTACACATCTTGTTTAAGGTGTCTAATATTGGTATATGCCTTTGCAATTACTCAGATTTGTTCAGTGTGGTAAAAGAACTACCAAAATGTCAACGACGGCAACAATAGTGACCGGTGGGATAATCTGTGTACAAAAAATAAGGACATTTGATTTCAGTCCACTATATCTCCCCTTAAATAATACCAATTGTCATAGTGCTTTATATCATTTTTATCGTTGGTTAGTCACCTTTACAACGAGATATAGCTTGTAACCATCAGACCTCTGTGGAATGAGAAAAACAGCCAAATGTGTGGGTAGCGCCGAGTTTTGGGCCGTTTTTGATGCAGCCATGTTTGTTTACATTTGAAGAAAACATAATGGCAGCTTTCTCATGAATGCCTGAACGGATTTCCAAGCGGATTTTTTTGTTTGAAAGCTGTCAAAAGTGTGCACACACGTGGTGCATCATATAGGCATGGGCGTGCATGATCCATGCACTATGAATTAATTACATGGAAGTCTATGGAGACTGTAGCAACTCAGAACTTTTTTAAAGATTTTTTTAAAAGCAACAAATGTTTTAAGCTCAGTATCTGGGAGGCCCACAATTAAAGTGAATGCCAGCAGAACAGTATTGCAGGCCATTTTGGTAAATCTTTGGTCTGCGCTACCCACGCGTTTGGCTGTGTTGCTCATTCCACAAATGCCCGATGATATTAAAGGGAACATATAATGGACACAATTCAAGTTTACTTACTCTTTTTGCACGGTTTATATTGCATTTAGCTATAAACATACTAATACACATAGATAATTATTCTCTTTCTGCTGTTTTCTTTTAGTTTAACCTTGGCTCAAATCCTGGATATGTTGGATGAAAATGATCTCCCAGAAAATACATGCAACATTGCAGTGATTCCTCAAAGTGAGAAAGATGCTGTCCTCAGTGATTGTGATAGTGATGTGTCAGACACGGGCTATGAGGGGCAAACAAGCCATTTGCCAGCCAGGCTGTTGAATGCAAATGCTGAAATCATGCAAGAAGATGAGTCGGACGATGACCTCAACACCACACCCCAGCCAAAAGACTCAGCCACCACCAGCCGCCATAGGGACCAGCCAGATGCCTCAGCAGCCACTAGCCACCAGTCAGAAGACTCAAGGGCCACTAGAAGCCGAAGGGACCAGCCAGATGTCTCAGCAGCCACTAGCAGCCATAGGAGCCAGTCAGAAGACTCAAGGGCCACTGGCCACCACGGGGGCCAGTCAGAAGACTCAGCAGGCACTAGCCGTCAGAGGAGCCAGTCAGAAGACTCAAGGGCCACTAACCGCCAGAGAAGGCAGCCAGAAGAGCCAAGAGCAAAGCTTAATGTGGTCAAAAATAAAGATAGAGTGTTCAAACGTTCCAAGAGGCCTACCAACGCTGGTATTCCAGAACACATAGTATACAGCCCCAATGCAGCAGAATGTGTGAAACAAAGCTGCCCCAACCCAATGGATCTTTTCCTACATATGTATCCACCCACCCTGAGAGAAATCACTGTCGAAATGTCCAACCTCTACTCCACCCAGACCAAGGGCAAGCAACTGAATCTGAGTATGGATGAGCTCCTCACCTTCTATGGGATCCTCATCACAAGTGGATACAACACTGTACCAAGAAGACACATGTACTGGTCGGCTGACGGTGATGTACACAATGAGGTCATTTCAGATGCGATGCGGAGAAATCGCTTTGATGAAATAATGGCCTCAGTTCATGTGGTTGACAACACAAAGATCACTGATGACCCATTTTTTAAGGTTAGACCAATCTTCTCTGAGCTCAATCAGTCGTACAAAGTCATGCCATTTCAGGAATGGCTGTCAGTGGATGAGAGCATGATCCCATACTATGGCAGACATGGATGTAAGCAATTCATCAGAGGTAAACCAATTCGTTTTGGTTACAAGCTATGGAGCCTTGCCTCATCTAGTGGATACATGTACCACATGGAACCATATGCTGGATTGCACACCCTCCTCCCTGAAACAGGGCTGGGTCAGGGACCCAGTGTTGTCCTCGGTCTGGCAGAGCAAGCTCAGGTGCCTCAAGGTTGCAAGTTCATCCATGACAACTTGTTCACCACACTTTCACTCCTCGATGAGATGACAAAAAGAGGATATGGGTGCTGTGGAACGCTAAGGCAGAACCGCCTGTTTGGTGTCCCATTCACACCACAGAATCAGTTCATGAAGCTGCCCCGGGGAACCACTGAAGTACTCTGCCAAGGAGAGAAGCTGCTGGCCCGTTGGAAGGACAACAGCATTGTCACAGTGGCAAGCAACATGGAAGAAAAATACAGTGCTATGACCATCAATAGATGGAACAGGCAGCGGCGTGCCATTGAGCAAGTCAAGCAACCATTGTGTATCAGTAGATACAACAAGTACATGGGTGGTGTCGACCTTCATGACCAACAGGTGTTAAGGTACCATGTTTCAATCAGGTCCAAGAAGTGGTGGTGGCCCATCTTTTCATGGTCTCTCAACAGTGCCCTGGTGAACAGCCACCTCTTTTACAGAGATGTCATGGGAGGGACCATCGACCTGCTAACCTTCTCGCGGATCGTCGCACAGTCTCTGATGCAAAGGTTTGGCAAGAAACCACTGAGCCATGGAAGGAGATCTCTGATGGCTGCTACTGTTGAAGATCAGGCAAGATACGACAATGCTTCGCACTGGCCAATAAACACAATGAAGCGTTTCCAGAGATGTCGTCGTTGTGACAAACGCACTACCTATGCATGTGAGAAATGCAATGCACCACTACACATTGAGTGCTTCAAGCTGTACCATGGACTGTAAGAGTGAAGAGGAACTTTTTCCATTGCTTGATACCTGTTCCTAATGGCTACCTCTAGTAGATGTTTTGATGTTCTGTCATTATAAGCCTCTGCTTGAAAACATGTTGTAATGGCTACTTCTAGTAGATTTGATTTTGTTCAGTTAGTATAAGCCTCTGCTTGAAAACATGTTCTTATGGCTACCTACCGTATATGGCTATATACAGTATATTTTATTTTGTCAGTTGTTGCACTGAAGTAAGTTGCACTGTTCCACTGAACTAAGTTGCCCTGTTCCACTGAACCAAGTTGCCCTGTTCCACTGAACCAAGTTGCACTGTTCCACTGAAGTAAGTTGCCCTGTTCCACTGAAGTAAGTTGCACTGTTCCACTGAAGTAAGTTGCCCTGTTCCACTGAAGTAAGTTGCACTGTTCCACTGAACCAAGTTGCACTGTTCCACTGAACTAAGTTGCACTGTTCCACTGAAGTAAGTTGCACTAATGTTGAAGTACATGCATGATTGTATTTTTTATATATTTTTTAGATTTATTTTGTTGTTCAGTCAGTATACGGCTCTACTCGAAAACATGTTCTTATCTAATGGCTACTTACCTAGTATATTTTATTTTGTTGTTCTGCTGTTGATGTTGAACTGAAGTAATTTGCACTAAAGTGTGTTGAAATACCTGAATGATTGTTATTTTTTTTGTCTTTGCTCTCATTTGGTGATTTCAGTATTCAAATTAGTGTTGTATAAGTCGTTTTAGTGTGGGGGTGGGATAGGGTGGGGGGGCGTGGTGGTGGTGGTGTGTGTGTGTGTGTGTGTGGGGGGGGGGGGGGTTGGCCCTTTGGGTTTCTGACAAAGTGCCCCCCTGAACATTTTTTTTTGTCTTTGCTCTCATTTGGTGATTTCAGTATTCAAATTAGTGTTGTATAAGTCGTTTTAGTGTGGGGGGGGGGGCATGGTGGTGGTGGTGGTGGTGGTGGTGGTGGTGGGGGGGGGGGGGGGGGGGTCCTTGGCCCTTTGGGTTTCTGACAAAGTGCCCCCCTGAACAATTTTTGTTGAATTAGCCCTGCTGTAGGATAACTATATTTATTATACACTCTTTAAATGGTTGTATAACACATTATCCCACCGGTCACAATTGTGACCGGTCATAAAACACACTTTTTCACCTACTTTTCCATGAAAATTTCTAAAAAATATGATTGATTATGTCAAAGGGTTACTAATGACACATGATTTGGATATTTTTATGTCTGGGAAAAATTCGGGATTAAACGGGTTAAGTACATTTTGGATCCTGGACTTTTACATGTAACAGAGTATTTCTACATTGCAGTATTGATACTTTTAGTAAAACAAAGCAACTTTATCACCACTGGTTATGACATTCTTGCAAAAAATAATAATAACAGATGTTCCACCAAACAATACATGTGTTTCCTGAGGCATAGTGATGTGGTCTCCTAGCAACCATGAGAGAGCTGAGTTTGCCGTGACATCATCCCAAACAACAGTCAGTGATTTCATCTGAATGGTTGAGTCAGGAGGCTGTTGTGGACAATAAGTATATCGATAATGTTGCATTTTAATTCTCAAAACGAAGATGAACATTTTTGTTATATACTTAGTTGACCGGGGTCTTAGGGGCGAGGCTATTTGTGGCTGAATGTTTGCCCACAGAATATAGGAATGCTAGAGTGCAAGCATAGGGTTCAAGAGGTTTAAACCAGAAACAGACAACATTTATGCTATACCTC